>NW_027114029.1:854329-873579 GCF_000696795.3 Halyomorpha halys
TGATACATAAAATAAAACATATTAAAACCCTTTATACATCAAAATATACTATTTACTCAAAAAGAGCATATTACAATATATATCGTCTCCATTGTCTCCTCACAACACACTCATAGTTGCCAGCATTCTGGCCATCTTCGCCAGCTTAATCATTTTACCCACGGCAGGCAGACTACTTCGACTCATCCTCCAAGAGGACAAGGCGGGCGGACGTGTGTCCTATTGTCGATCTACCTCCACGAGCACATCCGCTCAAGACAACAACCACAACCGGGGCCCAATCAATCACCAGTGATATAAGACTTTTTTTCTCTTTTGTTCAATTCATTTAATTTTGCAATAGTTTTAAGGTTTTTTTTTTTAGTTTGTATATTTTTATATATTTTGTGTTCCTTTTATGTTCACTTATTTAAAAATAACAAAATTCGACTATTCTTTTCTTTTTACTACTTTTCACGGTTGGGCTAGTAAAGGTTTCTTTTGAATCCCTATCCGCCGTAACACTGAGTTTTCAACAAAAATACCCATTTTAAGATTCCTTGTGTTCAAATAACCTAGTTTCACACAATAGTGTGTTTGTATGTGTTTAAACAGCCTTGCCCAAAAAGAAAAGTCGCATGAAATTCAAACTATATATTTAAGGTGGACATATATCTGAAAAGATAAAACTTATTCAATAAAATAAACTGACCTGAAATGCCACTTTATATGATTGATTGTGCTAATTTTTTTATTTTATCGAAAATGGCTCTATTAATTTTGATTAAACTTGGTATATCAATCTGTAATCAGTTGGTCTTTCATATCAGCTAGGTTTTATCTTCATTGATATAATCTGACAGTGCCTAAATGCAAAATTTTCAAACAAGCTTCCTCTAAAGTACCTTTTATTTGGTGTATTTCAAATAATTAATCATCTTCCATTGTTATTAGCAATAAAAAGCACATAAATACCTTGGCAGAATATAATAATTAACGAAAGGAGAAAATAAATGTTTTCATGTTTCCATAGTTGTTACAATTGTCATCACTTTCTCATTATTGTTATAACAACCATAGAAACATGAAAACATGGTAATGGTAATTTTTATTTTGACTTATCTATATATGAAATATATAGTAAGGGAAAGTATTGCCAACATGAATATATAGAGCAGTTTGAAACGAGTTTTGGCAAGTAATAGCTGTCTGATGCCCACACCACATTTTTTTTTTTTAATCTCTTGTACTTGACCAGAAATATGTTTTAACATTAGGTTTTTTTAAATGGAACAGTAGTTTTATGAATGAAGACAGATAAATAATAAAATAAAACTCACCTGAATCCAGAGATAGCTTTCTGATAGATAGTTGGATCATTGGTCTTATCGAACAAATAGGACAAAGCCGAGATGGTAGGGCTCCAAATTAATGAAAACAAATCATGATCTAACAAACCATTTGGAGCATGTACATAATAACCTTCCGATCCAGTTCCTCGCCGCAACAATACTTTCCATTCGTAGTTTTCTCTAACTAGGCCAGTCTGCTCAGCAGGCATTACAATTTCCTCGGTCCTATAAAATAAATTAAAACAAATGAATTATAAATAAAGTTGCTATTTAAGATAGAGCAAACTCACAAATGTTCAATAAACAAGAATTTCAAACAATGTAAAACTCAACCAAAACCTGAAAAAATCAAAAGAAATGTGGAGAGCGTATTTATAATTGTATCCACAAGGGCAAAATCTGTCATATAAATACTATTTAAATTGAAAAATATCAAATCAAACTCAATATAAATACGAGTAAAGAAATAAAACTCTAGAAAAATATTGGTTTTGAGAGGTATGTTGTGATTAAAGATGGTTTAAAGATCAAATCGACAAGATGCAAAAATAAATCAAGTACCTAAGAGATAAATACTTCTTAAATTTCTAAAAAATTTAACCAAACCAGAGCAGAAAGAAGTCCCTCAAGGATTCTGCCCAAAAGAAATTTGGATTTAATTCAATTAATAGTAGCAACATGTTAAATTATGTAAGAATAAGATATTGCTAGTAGTTTAGTAGACTAGTAGACTAACTACCAATGATTACTAGAATGGAAGTTTCCCTACGTAATAAAAGGTATGACTATGGAAGAGTATCTTAAATCTTTTAATTATTTTATTTTATAATCTCAAGGTCCAAGAGAAATGCAAGACTACAATAAATAGTCTCTAGAAAACAATTTGCTACAACAAATCAACTTACTTGATTGCAATATAAATATCATCAAGCATTTCCTCTTCGAAATCTTGCCCTCCATTTACATTTTTCAAGTTACGTTTAAAAGCTTCAGCTGTCATTGGAGTATTTTGTTTCTTAACATTGTGGTTATGCTGGTCCACATTCAACATTATGATCGCATAGGCAAGGGTGAATGCCGCATCAGCATTAGCAAAAGGTTCTCCATTACATTTCTGCAAAAATTATAAACCAATAAACAATGGTAGAGTCAGCATTAACAACAAGCGTTCGCAAGAGATGTATATAAAAAATTGTAACAGTCCATATTCTCTAACGTTTTTGAATTCCCCTACAAGTCCATATTAAGGAACCAAAAGGAAAATATTTGTAGACTGATCAAACCAAACAATTTATTTTAAATACATTTTTAAGAAAAAAACTTACATGCCAATGTTCAGCGAAGTGTTCCATCACTAAAGATATCAGAGGAGATTCTCCAGGTAGCCTGAATGTTTCCAGATATAATCTTAGCGCTTCATCGACACGCAGGTCAGTGAAGTCAAATGACCTGATAAATAGCGATATGAACTTAATAAACAATAAAATATACAACGAATACTTAATAGAATCGTTTGTACAACTCACTTGACAAACTGATCTAGTATAGCAATGTTGGCTCTATTACTGATATATTCCCCAATCATTTTCTTATCAAGATGAGGATTTTCTCTCAAAAAACCAACAACTTCAACAGGATCTAGAGGTGACGACAAAAGGTTGTGTTCCTGTAAAAACTGGATTCCTTTCTTTGGTTTTGAATTGAAATGTTCAGTTCCAGAAGCTAAGAGCTAAAAATTACATTATGAAATTAATCAAAAAGCATGGACATCAATTAAAAGAAAAAATAATTCTCATACTTTTTTTTTTCTTTTCACAGCCATCAATTGCTCATGACTAGGAATATTCAATGACAACTTTTGACGGGTGCCAGTCCGATTGATATAATTGCTAGCAAAATCATGGAACTCTAATTTATTAATTTCTCCATCTATCAACAATTTTCAAGATAAGTAAAGTCAAAATAAGGAAACCTGGAATATGTTATAAATGAGTACATTTTTAAAAACAAACCTTTTGATGGATTTTGTCTTTCATTTAAAATTCGGCTATTGCAATGACTTTCTATAGAGTCTATAACTGTCAATAAAGCATCCAAAGACAGCAAATGTGTATTGTAAACACCGGTTACGGGAAAAGCATTCTACACAAAGAACAAATTCATGTAAAAAACAAAAGAGAATGAATCTGGGAAATGAAAAATATCAATAAATTGAAAGCAAATATACCTTAGATAAAAGATTGGTTAGTTCTTCATACAAATTGGGGCAGTATAGTGCGCAATCATAATTAAGGTACAGCTCGGTAACTAAGCCAGGTATACGCCAAAGATGTACAACAGATTCTGAAATAAACAAAAATTATTAAGAAAACCTTCATAATAAAAAGACACACTATTATGAACAATTATTTAAGCAACTCACCTAATGCTATTTCTCGGTGTTCATATGAAATCTTAGAAGAATCAGAAACAATTATTTCAGTAAGCCTAGACAAATAGCGCTCTAATTGAAATTTAAGATGTGTTCGAAGAGATTCAAACAAAAGGAATGAAACCTGTAGCACTGATGCAAAAATGGGAAGTTTTTCCGTATTTAACAACTAAAAATAAAGATAAATGGATAGATAAAATTCTTTTTCTAAAAAAATACTAATATAAAAAATAAAAAATTATATAATAAAAAACAATTCAAGATATAATATTAAATCAAGGTTGTACTTAGAAATAATCAAGACTTACAGCTAAAAGGCTTCTACAAACATCATTCTTAACAGTTGACAAAAGCGAAGGAAACTTTGCAATGCTATCAGCTCCGACTTCAAGAGCCACAGTAATGAGGGTGAGCCCGATATGTATCATGCTATCTGAATTCTGCTTGTCTAATGGGTTGCAAAGTGAAGCCAAAAACCTCAAGAGTTCATGAACGCTCAGCAGTCCATAAGGCCCAGAAGGTGCCGAAGCTGCAATCATTAAAATAATATAGTAAGTATTACCTATCATCTATTTTTTTTATAAAGAAATTAACTTTTTTTTCAATCTTCATTACACTTCAGATAGTCCTTTCATGTATTACTTAATCACTTTAAATGTGTACAGCCAATAAATCTATTTTCCAGCATTTTTTAAAGAATTCATTCTATAAAACAATCGCTCAGTATATTCAAAATAATATCTTAAAACCATTAAGATTCATACACAATTAATACTAAACAATCTTGGAAGTTATTATAAACAGAAAAAATCTGAATAGTTATTAAAAGTTTCATGTAATATTATTCACAGACTAGTTTCCTGACCGGCTTAACAAATCTAACATTGTAACGGAAATTGAGATATATCAAACCCAGATAGGCAGTACAAGCTCCCTGTGCGGCTAGTAACATGATAAAAAAAAAAAACTGACTGAGGGCCTTCCACAGAAAGTGAAAAATCAGACAAACTAAAAAGGACCGGCCAAAATATATTTATAATGATACACAAAGCTATGAATAAGAAATGGAAATGTAGCAATACAAAACAGGAACGTTGGGCTATTTCTCTCGGTTGATGCATTAGAGGGCTGTGGTCCTAAGGTAGATAAATGGATTATTTTAAACATAAGAATAAAAATTATTCAAAGAATCACTTACTCTCAGCTTCAGTATTAGTAAATCTGACCCCTTGCTGATTGGTCCAATCCTGCCCTTCCGTAGTATTTTCTGGAGAGGTAGGACTAAGTAAAGGTTCTTCTTCAGGTTTTGAATCCGACGGGGAAGCAAAATTAGTTTCAGGAGGATTAAGGTCTAAATCAACTGGTCTCTTCACTTCTGGCGTATCACCAATGGTCGTCTGCATTGAAAAAAAAATAAAACTGAACTATACTGACAAATAAAATTAATGAACAAGCATTGATAAAGTGTTTTAATTATAGTGGAACCTTAGTATAACAAATCTCTAAATGACAAATTACTACATGTAACATTTTTTTTTTTAAATCTCATTGAACTAGCAATATCATTCAAAGGAAAATTAACCTCCATAAAACAAAGAGAGTATAAAAACTAACCTCTAAAAACGAATTTAAAATCTTGCAAAGGAAAATATAATTTACCTATGTGCAACAAATTAATAATAATAATGATGATGTCGAGGTGGCCTGAAATCAGGTAGAGTGGTAACGAAAAAGAAGAAACACTTACTCAGTTTGGTTGGCCATAATTTTACTGAATGATTGGAGGCCACATCTGCTTCCTTTCTTTTTTCTCATTGCTGAGGAACGCCTTCTTGATCTACTTTCATTTGTATAGTATGGTATGGGTACTCAACCAAAAACTTGAAGCAATACATGAGAGCAGGTGGTTCTTGTTCTTCTCTAGCTCTAGCTGCCAACTGAGGTTAATAGAGAAGCAAGCTACACTAGAGACCGATAGATAGCACCACTTTCATGGTAAACCAAAAACAACTCAGGATACATATGTTTTGAAAAAAAATCATTGTGAGTCAATGAGCTCCTCCAACTCTTTCTCATCCATGTTAACAATCTCCTCTGTTGTAACCTAATATTATAAGTTTCGTTTACATATAACTGGAGTGCGTTGAACATGTTGTTAATTATATGGCTCATAAACGGAAAAGGAATTCACTAAGCCATGAGTTCAAACACAATAATATAAAAGTATTGAAGCAAAGCAACAAAGAAAAATATAACACAAAAGAATTTGGTACTTCAATAAGCACGTTAACATCAATATTAAAAAAAATAAAAAAAGTTCTAAGAAGTGAACAGCCCTGATGAAGCCCTGCAAAGTGGGGTGAAACGTCGGACATTAAAATAGTTTTAAACTATTAGTTCTTTTTTTGACCGCAAGCCTGACCATCTTCTTATATTTAAATCTTTACGGTGAACTATATATACATATATATAAAAAGATAAAATCTTTCAAATTCAAGAATTTGGAAGAAACTGTTTTGAAGTGGTCAAAACAGAGCTATGATAAAAATGCACAAATTGGGGTTCAATCAGAGATGGGAAAAAATTAGCTATGGCTAAAACTACAACTTAAATTGTCATTCCCCTTATTCAAGAATGATTGTATTCATGACAATTTTAGCTATTAGTTTCATCTATAACTAATTTTTGTTCAATTCCGGGCCCAATCTTTCAAGAAAAATTTCAACCGTATGATACAGGCTTGTAAATACAAATATGATGAGTTTATCATTTATAGAATTATATCAAACAGACATAATTATACATAAAATAAGCATTGAATTTTTTTTTAAACTCCTTGAGATTCATTAAATTGAGCTTCCACAATATCTAAAAATGTGAAAAATTACAATCTATCAACAAATCAATTCAAGTTAAAATAATTGAAGTTTCAGAATATTTAAATGGTACTAATCCAGGGCAAAAATTTAGCAGAATTTTTTCAGCAATACAAAATTCCCATTTCCTTTCTCCTTGACCGGAAAAAGAACAAGGATCTATAAAAATTGAATAAGTGGACTATAATCAATAAAATCATTCTTTATGAAATGTTTACTATATTTGTCAAGAAGATCTGCTAAAATTGGGCTAAAAAAAGAAGAAACATTCAGGTCTCTTAACAAATTTCTTTAGAATTTCATTTAATAAACAAGCATACAGCTTAAAGGTATAAAAATTCTTAATTGTTCAGCCCTAAGCAAAAATAATAAATAGATAATAATGATAAATTAAGATAATAATCGATTAAATTAACTTCTTTCCAAAATTTATTTAATTTCTAAAAAGTAAGATTTAAATGAGGATTTAGTGAGAATGAAAATAAACTATTGATCAGCTCTAAGCTTTTAGTTAGAATGTAATAAAGCGCACATGAAGAATAACTAGGCTCATTTGAGCTATCATTTAAGTGCTACAAAAGTGCCCATACCTAATTAGTTAGTAAAATAATTATTAAAAAAGAATAACAAAAAAAAAAAACTTAATTTTTCTTAAAAAATCAATAAAAAGTAACAAACCAGCTGCTCTGTTGATTCACTATTTTGAGAACTTGAATCTTCAATACTGATAATAACACCATCATCGAGAATGACAGGAGAAGTTGGTTGTTGTTGTACCTCCGAAGTAATAATATTTGAAACACCTACATACACAATTAAAAATTATTTAATAATATAAAACTCTCATTCTCATAACTAAATGATGAAAAATTTATTCTGAAAGTTGGGACAAGATATAAAGAAGAAGATAATAAAATCTATAGAGAAAAAAAGAAGAATACTTTAAAAATTTATATGAAAAACAAATTAAAAACAACTGTGTCCCAGCTTCATTAATAGAGGGATCAGAAAAAACTTTCAAAATAGTTAGTAACAAAGCAATAAATTAAAGCACTTTGTAGAGAGAAAACTTCTATGAATAAAAAAACAACCAAACAGAATAAAAAATTATCATGAGAACTTTTGAACTGGCATTTCAGAGCTAACATTGTGTGATAAATATAATTTTAACTTAGATGAACCACAGAATTAATTAAAAGTAGTGCATGATGAATAAAGTATTGGGTTGTAAAATAATTTTTTAGCGTTTTTCAATATTTCAATTTAATCCTCTCTGTGTTTATAAAATCATGTTTACTTGGTCAAATGTTGACATATTCTAAAAAAAGATTAGTTAAAGTTCAACCGAGATTCCTTATCTTTAGTGGTATTTTGCTTGTTCAAAATGGAAAAGAAAAAATTTCATTTTCGTCATTTGATGATTTTTTATTTCTGGAAAGGAAAATCCGCTGCACAGACGGTTAACAAAATTTACAGTGTGTATGATAATCATGCCTTAGGAGAAAGCATCATCCATAAGTGGTTTGATCAGTTCAAAACCGGAAATTTTGTCTTGAAGACACAAAGCGTTTGGGTCGTCCTTCAACTGTTGATGATGACCAAATTTAAGCAATGGTCGCAGACAACCTTCACTCTACGACAAAAGATATCACAGAAATGCTTAACATATCTCATGCAAATGTCTCAAATCATTTGTGTCTCATAATCGCAAAGGCATAGTTATCCATCACGATAATGGCCTTCCTCACATGTCTTTGCAGGCCCTTCAGAAATTATTAGAGTTTGGCTGAGATATGACCACCGACCCACCCTATTCACCAGACTTTGTCTCAATAGATTTTCACTTTTTTGGTCCCTTCAAAACTCTCTTAACAGGAAATACTTTAATTTGCTCGAGGACTGCAAAACGCACATAGAGGAGTTCATTCCGCAAATATCTGAGAAGTTCTGGGAGGACAGAATTAAAAAATTACCTGAAAGATAACAACATGTAATAGATCAAAATGAGTCATATATAATTGATTAAAATATTTACAAGAATCTGGAGTTGTTATTAAAATCACCAGTAAAAAACGCTACGAACTTATTTTACAACCCAATACATCAAATATAATAATTCTGTCCATTTCATGTCATTGGATCATAACATTCAGCAGATACTATAACCTATTAACCTATCATTAGCAATATCAGGCCCGACCTATTGTAAGTAAAAGCTTAAAAGCTCAAACTTACCATTAGAAATATTAGCTTCTAGAGATTGATCAGACAGAGTTTTAGCTAGCAATTCTTCATTAGGCACAGGAAGAATTTCAGGTTCTGATTTATCAAGTAATGTAATTTCTGGCTCATCAGGTAAAGATAATTGCTGGATATCACATTCTTTAAGAGCATTAGAAATTTCTGAACCTAGAACTATATAAACTAAAATTAACAAAATAAATATAAATATTATCATTATTTACAAAAATGATAAAATATTAGTTATCAACCAGGGCTTGGAGATTTGTCTTGACTTTTCCTGGAAACTTTCCGAGAGGATGGCCGGCTCGTCTTTTTCTTTCCTTTCCCTGCATCTAAAGGAGCACTAGTATTCATTTTGAGTTTTGGCTGTAACAACAATACTCCTATAACTGTGAAGAACAAACTTAAAAACAAAGCTGATTGGCAATATTAGCAGAAATAAGAAATTTCTCAAAAATAATCATGATACCTAGAGTTTCTTCCCTCCATACTAAGCTATTTGTCCAAAACAATACTCCATAATAAATAATTTTCCAAAACTGGTACATCACCTCATAAATACAAAACAGAATTATCCTGCCTCATTCCATGGTACAATTGTTTTAATAACCGATTTACTTAATTGTCAAATGTTTTGAACAATATGTAAATTGGATTAACCTATGAAATAATTGCTAACTTACTATGGTTGAAGAGTTGAGAAAATCAATGTTCGAAGGGTATTTATAAAATTTTCAGTATTGGAATTAAATTAGGGATGAATTTTCTAAGAATACTTATACAAAATTTTTCTTACATAATTATTGATCGCTAAAGGATTTTATGCTCTAATACTAAAACTTAATGACATAAATTGGCATATAGCAAATGCAAAGTGTCAAATAAAACTTTTACTGTCTGTGGATAGTTGTGATAGTTTTACTAGTAACTGATGGGCATCCAAATAATCAATATAAAAAGATTTAAATAATATCTAATAAAAAAAATCAATATTTTTAAATTATAAGTTTCCAAACATTATTTAAATTAATACTAAGACACTTACCTGGATTTTCCTATTATCCTCAGTAAAACTAGTAAGTCGATTAAATAACAATTGAACCATATCACGTAAGCAGTTCTCAGCGCATCTCCTCAATAATTCTATAAAAACACAAAATATTCAATACAAGAAATAAATAAACATGTAATCAACAATAATCTACCTAAAATATTAATAACATCTACAATACATTATTAGTATGATACAATTAAGCCATAATCTTTATCTTGATTAATAAAACAATCAATCATTCAAAGCAAAATAACAAATTTCAAATCAAATTACCATTTAAACGGGGCTCAAAACACATTCGAAAACAACTCAGAAGGATTTCTAAAACACTTTCATTTGTAAGCCAAGAGCCTTCAGGAGAAAGTAACAAAGTTCGTAGTACCTGGTTAGAAAAGTTAACAAAGGAATTAATATTTTTGAGTCGTCACCAGTAAATAAAATTAAACAAGATAACTACTCACAAAATAATAGTAAACTAATTTAAACATACCTGCAAAATTTTTAATAAAACAATTGAATCATTTGTTTGGTCAGTTCCAACAAACCTGGCCCTAGTAACTGCTTCTGCAATGTTTTCGACAGTAGCCGCAATCGTCTTTGATTTTGAATCTATACAGTAAATTAGATATTAGACAGAACTAACTTTATTATAAATTAAAAATATAATATGAATGTTTTTAACAGAATTTTATTTGGCAGAATAACAAATAAACAAGTCTATTTATATCTCGTAAAAAATGACATCAATTATAAATTGGTAAAGCAAGAAAATCATTAACATATTAAAGTAATGTAAGCAATCTACAGAATTCTAAATAAATTATAACATGTAAGAAAAATACACTTAGTAAATAATCAGTCTCAATCTAAGGAACAGAAAAAGGATGTTACCTTTTGTTCACACACCGTACCGTGTTCACACTGTAAGACAGTTCTTTACATTGATACAATCACATATAATATATTTCTCTGAACATACAAGGATTACTACACAGTTGAACAAAACATGCACCTACCAATTAGTCCATAAGAAAGGAACTTGTTGACAGATGATAAAGCAAGGCTCGTAACAGGTCCAGTAGTATCTTCGGATCTAATTACCTCCAAAAAAGGACTAAGAAAATGGTTTGGCTCCACTTCTCTAAGGTCACCAATCTGATTTAAAACGTCTTTAAGATCTGTGAAGCTTCTGATAAGAATGTCATTTTCATCATCCTGGTACAAAAAAAAAAAATGCATAGTAATATTTCAATAAATGGGAATTTAGGAGTAATCTTCAAGCACTCTATGTCAATAAATAAAATAGTAAATTATCCAGTACCAAAAAATAAACACTAACCTGGTGGACATGAGAAGACCATCTGTTTACTTTCTTCATAGCTGTAAGCAAAACAGACATTTCTCCTTGAATAACATAAATTCCATTTCCAGGACAAGCCATTTTCCCCCCAGGCAAAGACATGATTAGGAGCGAACAAACTTATTGATAAGGACTTCATTCACTAAAATTGAAAGCTTCCCTAAGTCAACGTCATTGCTTCGGAAGCCGACAGCTGACTGTCATGTGATTGCAGCTGTCCAAAACTTACCAATGTTGTTGGTTAAAACCAATAAGAGATTTCATCTTCTTAAATAAGTTTATATTGTTGATGATAAGGAGTTTAGCTTTTTAAACATCTAAATAATGAGTATTAATAAAACGTATTGTGATGAAATCGTACTTGAAGTCATTTAAAACTTCATTTCCCACAGAATGATTCTTGTTTGATAAGGAAGAACAAGCGATTACTTGAGTTGGAATATTATTATCTTAGTATAATAGTGTGCAAAACTTCTTTTAAAATTAAATAACTTCATCAAAATTGCTTTGAAACTTTTTATCACGATATTAAATACGTCTTAGTGTTAAAGATACTCAATAAAGTTTTATATTTTATTAATAAAGTTTATAAAAAAAACTTATTGTCAGAAACATAAATAAAAAAATTTTCATTAACTTTAATGTCATTAGGTATACTTAATATAACTGTCTGTTATTAAAAAAAAAATGTTCCCATAACGCGAATCGTAAATTTTGGCATAGTGTAAAAATACAATGTTGAACATAAATCAATTGTTCAGAAAATTAATATAGAGCTAGTTTCATTGCAATTATAAAAATAATGAAATTTCCGTATAAAAAATTAACGAACTCTTTTTTATATGAATTTATGATACTGTAAACATGGCCAGGTCTTCAAAATATGGTATGATTTAATAGCAAAATCAGCTTTAAAATTATTACTTAGTTTTTGCTATATTTATATGAAATAGTTATTAAACTTTAAGATAGTTTGTTTAACAACTTGCGGCTGACCAGATCATGAGAATACAGTTTGGTAGTGGGGATTGGCATGAATCTCACTCGTTAAGCAGGATAACCACTCACTGGACTAGAGTTTGTTGGGCTCGTATATTCGTCCTAATTTTTATTTTTTGTAAGTTTTTATCTCATACTTTTTTATGTAGTAATAATAAGTGAAAATACTGCAATGACCTTGAATTCAAATTTCATATTGATCTTTGGTTCTTGTAGGAAAGTAGTAACATTATTAATCCTTTCTTTTGACAATCCCATGAATCTGTAGATAACAGGAAAAAAATGTTCTATACTTATCGTTTTTACCTATAGTAAGAAAGTTGTAGTACTTGTCTAAAATTTAGACTGATTCCTTATTTTTCAGCTGTTCTTTTTTCAATGTTAAACACATTTAACTCTCATAGTAATCAAACATTTTGGTTATTCCTTCCAAAACTCAAAAACACACTCATACACAATGTCATCTCTTTTATTTTAAAATGTTGTAAGCTACTTGACTTTTTACTGCAATATTTTGCTCTTATATACCTTACCATTAAATGAAGAATGAATCATATTAAGAATGGAGCAAAAGGCATGTACTATGTTCTTCAGAGTGATTTTTCTTTATGGATTCAGAACTTTTTCTTGGACCGATTGATTTGAATTTTATGTTATCAATTTGTGTAGGTATTTTCAATGCTGGTATGGGAGGTGTTACGTCGGCAGTTTCTCCTGATGTGAGGAATGCACTTCCTATTATTGGTACTCGTACAAATCCGAAAAAATATATATGTTTAGATAGTAGATAATAACATTGCATGTTAAGTACTTTTTAATTTATTTAGATAATGGTGATTCCCAAGTCTGAAATGTTTTATTGCACAAGTGTTGTAATCTGAAGTGTAATTTTTTCTCAGTTAGTACTCAATTATTGAAGTCTTTAAAATACAATAATTAATCAAATTTCTTGAAGGCTTGATATAAATTGTCGAATTTTTTTTTTAATTTGTGTTGTGTGTATTGCACTAACCTTAAATTAAAGTTTTTGGAATAATTTGTGAAAAGTGTTGATCAATTTTAAATAGTGCTAATAGTAATTCAAAATATTCAATTTTTTTTTTATCATCTAATTTATTTAATGATAAATGAAAACCATTTAATCATTCTTTAAATCATTTTTTTTTAAATCAAAAAGAGTGTGTGTATTCTGTTTCTAAAATTTATCAGCTTCTTGTAAATATCAGTTAAACATTGTTGTGTTTAATTGTTCACAATACATCCTTATATGGAATTACATGAACTTCTTTTTTTTTTGTTTAATTAATTAGCATATATATATATAACTTATTCAAACTAAACAAAACAGAAATATTTCCTGAGTCTGTATAATAAAAATGGCTATGGTTTTAGGCATATTATCTTATCAGCACTTGACAATTTCTGATTAGTTTTTATTTACACAATTTTCTGTATTTTTTTTTTTAATGTTTATTTTTTCTTAGTTGCAATTTAAAGGTATTTCATTATCATGATTTAGGAACTTTATTGATTCTTATTGATTGGGAACTCATCATTATTGATTCCACTAACCTTTCTAAATTATAAAATATATACCAGATAGTTTGTGATGTTTTACAACCTAATAAATTATAGATTATTGTCAAACATTAATTGTTTATCTTAATAAACCTCAGGAAATTATTATTTTTATGTGATTTCATATTACTATTTTAAAATATATTGATCATTGCTTGATTTAGTCCTAATAATAATTTGTATGATAATAGTTTTTTTTTTTTTTTTTTTTTAGCCCTAGAAATTTGTTGAAATGGGAACTCATCGCTGCCCCAGTTCAACAGTATTACATCTCAAAAACTGATTGTTTTGAGATGTGCATGTAATCTTAGTAATAAGGTTAAGATCTATACAGTAAAACATATCATAAAATCTATGTAAAAATAATATTTTGAGATATTATAGTTTTGAACTGTAGGTCTTACCCTTATTGCTAAGATTGCATGCATGTCTCAAAATAACCATTTTTTGAGTTGTTACACTGCCAAACTGGAGCGATATATCTTATTTCTATGGTTTTAATTGAAAATAGAATATGATTAATGGTTTAAAACACCATGGTTAAAGGTGTTGATCATGGTTTTTGTCAACATCACATGATAACTTTTATCTTTAGCCTGACAATTTTTTCACTGTTGTTTATTACAAATCAGTGGAAATTTAATAAGCCTTTATCTAAAATTTAAGAGCATACAGGATCAACTACTTTAGGCATTAGTTGGTAATTATTTAGGTTTTGGGGTATTTGAACAAGATAATGAAAGTGGTTGGTAAATAGATATAAGGTCTTTATATGACAGTATTTCTTGAATAGTGGTACATCTGACTACAATCAAAGTTATGATTTTGTTTTGAGTTAGATGTATTCCAAAGGTAGTACCATAGACTGGGGTTTTTGGACTTTCTTTACCTAGCTCATTCTACAGACTTTTCTAAAGCTATTAGAGTTGTTACAAATTAACTTCTGCCTAGGGGACAATCAATGGAATATCTCAAGTACAAAATTAAAAAAAAAAAATCATTTTTTTTAGATGTGCCACTATTCCAGAAAAGCAGTGATATCTGCTCCCCCCCCCCCCCCCATTGATGCAAAACTTTTTTCCCCTCCTAGTTCAGTTATCTAAAGGAGGGATTCCATTCCATTCCAATACTGACCATAGGTTTTTTTCTCAACGATTTTTTGGGGGGTGTTGAATACAAATTTCAAATTTACCTCCTCTCCAGCTGCTGGCATCAACACGAAAAAAATTATGTTAAATTTGTTTAGTTTTTCGATTATAAATCGATAACTTAGCGTTTTTCGAAGATGAACAAACAATAAAAAATTAAAACAGACGAATTTTATGCAAAATACATATATTTCATTTTCGGCCAATCTGTGACAACACGAGAGCTTGATAATAAAATTAAATAAAAAGCCGCATTTCGGTTCTCTGTGGAAGATTCTCTTTTATCAGCGCATAGGAATTTAAGAACCCAGGTTGTCACAGAGAACCATAGTCCTTTTTCATGCGCGCTCTTGCAGTGTCAGCCGAAAATGAAATATAAATGAATTTCCCTGGAGCTTGTGTTTATTAATTTCATATAGAATGTTGATATTCGAAAAATTCTTAGATTTTTTGTTGCAAGTGAAAAATTGAAGAAAAAAATCCAACATTAAGTTTTTTTCTTGGATAAAAAGCTTCTTTCTTGACTGTTCTAACACATACTCATTTTTCTATACGCTATAATATAGTATATTTTCTTAATTCAAATGTTGATAAGTTTCACTACTCTACCATTATTTATCATTTTGATGTATCTTAGTTTTATTTAGTACAATTTTCTTTCAGCCTTGTTATAACTGCTATTCAATGGGTTTAGGTCAGAGTACAAGAACTCTCAACATGAGCGGAGAAACTGCCAAATTTGTCAAGGAAGCCATTAACAAAGACTCAGTTGTCATATTTTCAAAGACCTACTGCCCATATTGTAAAATGGCCAAAGAGGTATGATTGCTTCAATTATTATTGTTGTTTATAATCCATGTTTTATGTCCTACAGGATATGTAGTTACCGGGAAGAGTCTGATTTTTTTAATTTTGGAAAAGTTGGGAAGAGTTCAGGGAATCCAACAAAAAAATATTAATAACAGTATAATAAAACGTAAAAAAACGATTTTAATTAGCAAACAAAACTGTTTTAGAACCAGTGTAAGAAGTCAAAAAAAAAAAGTCTTCCATGTACATATAACAGTACAGTTACATCACCATTGGTATTGGATACCTAATTACCTATATTTCAATATTTCATGATTATTGATTTGTCGTCTGAGAATAGAATCGAATCGTTTTGATATACAGTTATGTCCAGGAAAATCAACTTCGTTTAAGTCAGTAAATGTAATGTTAAGAATTTGATAAAATTTCCATTTTTGAATTATTCTCAATTTCTCTTCAGTTTCGGATAAAATCGTATGAGTCGTTTTCGAAAAACTGTATACTTGCTGAACTGATTTAAAATCCAAGGAAGTTTGTATTTGCGAAAAATTCAGATATTTTTTGAACGGAAAAAAATATCACTTCGTAAATAATAATCCAGTTTAAAACATTAATTTAAGTGTATTTACATAAAAATATTTTTACAATAATCAATTATTGTGCAGAAATTTATTTTTTAATTATTTTCGTTTGAAATAATCTGTAATTACCGTAGGAGAAAAAGTAAGTTAGGAAGTTGGTTACTAAGAAATGCTTGGCGTAGTGGAGAGTGTTTAAAAGTTAATAAAACGTTTCTCGGAAAACAATCTTTTTGTTTGGTCACCCAGTTGTATTTTCTTAAAACTCTTAGATAATTATTTTTCAACAGAGTGAACTACCATTGTAGTAACAATACAATTACCCTCTGAAGATTAATTTAATGAAAAAGTTAGCTGTATCCACCGATAAAGAAATTGAAAAAAATTAATACGCTTCTAAATTTTAAGGCATAGCATGGGTTTTTTGTTGTTTTTTTAAAAATAAAACGAGTTGGTTTTTAAGTGGATTATTCAAGCCTCAGCACGCAGTTTGTTGATAATACGGTTTTATTGAATCAATCATAAATCAAATCTTAAATTTTATTATTATTATTTTAAAGAGGTGGTTCGAAGCGAGATTCTATTGTATATTTAGTTTTGTCTGGGGAAATAGGTTATCGTATGTGTTCCGTATGCGGATGTGGTTCCCCAACATAATAGTTGGTTTCCTAAAAGTTAATTTTTTTTTAAATATTAAAACATCTTAACTTTTTCTTGGTGATAATTCGAAGAAAAATTGTAGAATTGTGGGAGAAGCTGTGATATTAAACGATGGCTCGGGACAAATTAGATATTGAACACCTTATCCCTCAGGGGACCAGGGAGCAGGGAGGTTTGTTCTCATGGAACGGACCCGCCTCAGTTTCAAAGCCCTAAAATTAACTGTTTTCGAGATTACACGCGAAGTTACTCAGCAACATTGACGCACGTCTGTCAGATATTTTGTACAGCGAAATTTACTTTTTATAATTAACAAAAATTATTTTGTACTTTATTTTTGTATTTATATATTTTCATAATTAAATACCTGAAAGGTGCATTTATATTTGTCCAACGGAGGTTATGAACTGTTCATTAAAGCTATAGAAGTTTTTTTTTGCCAGTAAACGCTATCTTCCTTAATTCTTCATTAAAACTAATGATTGAACAACCATTTTGAAGATTGCCTTCTCTGAGATGGGGCACAAATAAATATTTCTCCCAAGTCTCTTTTATTTCAAAATGGCGGCTGATTAGATTTCTCATTTACCTATATCCCTACAATTTGAGAAGATAAGGGAAGAATATAAAATATTTTAAAATCACTATTCTTTAGCCTTAAAAAAATGTGTGGGTTTCGAGAATTCGAAAAAATCGGTGGTGCGCGAAGCGCCGAAACGCGCCTGACGTGACAACTTTACGCTAAATATTGGAATAATGATAACTGATTCAATCTTGATATATAGTAGCTATTATAGATTCTTAATTAATACCAAAATTTTATTATGCGCATATTCCTTATTTCAGACATAATTTAATGAACAGAATACATAATTACCCCCACCACCGCACTCTCCGTTACGCTACACTTTTGCCTACATGACTTCCAGTATCTATAACATCAATTACCCCCACTACTATACTACTAAGCCACGCCCATTCTATTTCCCTTACGCTACACTTTAGCCTACATGACTCCCTACAATCTAATTTATAAGACGTTGTCACGTCAAAAGAAAGAAAGAAAGAAGTAATTAGGATCCATAAGACTTGCTCTTGTAAATGTAAGTGATAGTAAATATACATAAATATTGTCTCTTGAAAGGGAGAACCTCATTTGATTTGTCAGATTTTTACCCCAATGCCTGAGTAACAAATATGACGTCCTCAATCACCAAAAATGTGCCTTCTATTGACTTTTGCATCAAAATGGCTCAAGCGATTTTTATTGAAACTTACCTAAAGTCTTCTTAAGTTCCTTTAACACTTCAAAATTCCCCAGAAAAAGCAGGAAAAATTGTAACTAGAAAAGAAAGCTTTATTCGGAAAGTAATTAAATTGTGTAAAAAAATAACTATCGAAATTGGACCATTATTTGCAATGATGAAGCATGTTGA
The DNA here is from genome assembly GCF_000696795.3 of Halyomorpha halys. Taxonomy (NCBI): domain Eukaryota; kingdom Metazoa; phylum Arthropoda; class Insecta; order Hemiptera; family Pentatomidae; genus Halyomorpha; species Halyomorpha halys. Next base: position 872,835 of record NW_027114029.1, read on the forward strand.
ATTTAAATTCAATTGTACGCTTTTATTTTATTTTACTTGAGAGATACATTCAGTCAGAAGGTAAACTATCGTAAAGAATTCCTGCTTGACATTGTTATAAAAGAAGTTTGGTGAAACAAAGATTAAAAAATCATGATGAAGCCCTACAAAGTGGGACAAAACTTCAGTTACTGATTAATATTTTTTCTGCTACCGAGACTATCATCCTATAATCATCACATACGATCAACTAATTATCTTCCATTATAAGCCTAATACTATTAGTTAGTAATTTATTATGAATCAGCTACCACAATGATTCCTTGATCACAACATAATTATCCACTATTTTGTTTCAAAATTTTGGTTAATTGTAGGTTTTAAATTTCCATATTTTAGCCTTCATTATATGCTGTAAAAAACAAAAGAATCAAAATATTTTCTTTGTTCAAAATGTCAACTGTTTCATACATGTGCATGCATGTCAATCTGAAGAAATTATTATAGGAATGATAAACCATTTTTTAATATTTTCCTAAATATCAGTGTCTAATAGAGATAGCTGTAAAAGTTCTTACCCCAATCTAAAGTTTATCTGTATCAGCAACTGACAAGTGTGTTTAGTAAATAAAAATATTATCATTTATTTATAATCTTTACACTTTCTTGGGACTGGTTAATTTTGTTTAAATAAATAATTTAATTTTTATCCTGAATCAAAATGCACCCATGTGACCTTCACTCTCCGCCGAAGCTTCTGCCCACC
>NW_027114029.1:874914-875401 GCF_000696795.3 Halyomorpha halys
GTTGAGTGTTTAAATAATTTTAGTTCCAAAATTGTATTAAGGTAAGATAAATTATAAATAATAATGTTAAGTAATTTGAATTGTTAAGATCATACGTATAATAAAAGCTGTTTTATGGTAGATGTCCCTGAGGATGGCCGGATTAGCCGAAACATCGGACTTATAAGAAAAATAAAATGTGTTGAGAGAAAAATGGATAAAAATTGAATTATTTATTTAAACAATATTATCATTATTCATTAATGAAAACGTAATGAAGTAACAATTATTATTTATTCAAAAATACTCTGGAAAAACATAAAAAACCGAGGTAATTTGTTTCAAAATACTTTCCCAAACCCTTTAGTATTAGTTTATCTTAAATATGTAGAATTAATAAAATCTGTTCTGATTTTACTATTTATTAATATAGGAAATATTTAATATATGTATGTATAGTTGACCGTAAAAATTGATATATAGGGAGATGGTCAGGGTTGCGGTCAAA
>NW_027114029.1:882002-886554 GCF_000696795.3 Halyomorpha halys
AGAATCACTCTTTCAAACCTGTCTAGCAGGTTAATGCTTTTATTGCTCAGGGTCCAAGTTTCTCCACCGTATGTGACGACTGGCCTTATCAACATTTTTTACAGAGTGAACTTGGTGTTACGGCTAACAAGTTTGCTTTTGATTAGCCTTACAATGGAGAAATAAGCTCTATTTCCAGCAGAAATTCTGCCTTTAACTTCTTCTTCTTTGTCCTGGTTCTCATTGATAATAGAGCCAAGGGAAGAAAAACTTCTTACCGCTTCGAAATTATAGGGGCCCATTACAAACCGACTCTGCCTCTGGTCCAGAGGCTCCTACCCAACAGCATAATCTTGGTTTTCCCCCATTGATATGCAGGCCCATGGGTCTGACAAGTATAGATAGAGGGAATGAAAAATGGTGGCTGTTTCAAAACATTTAATTTTTCATTTGGAGCTCTATATCTTTAAAACTATCTACAACACTAGAAAACCCAAGAGAACATCATTTAAAGCACAGTAAATTTTCTAACATATGAGCCCTAATAGAGCTATTTAAGTTCAATGGTTCTCAAGATATAGTATTTTAAAGAAAACTAATACTCCTATGAAGATAAACGTCATAAAACACTTAATAAAAAAATTAATTGTTTTAAACGTTTGGAAACAGCTGCCATTTCTTATTCCCCCTGCCTATTCTTCACAGACTCATCAATTTTGACTAGTAATTAAACATATTTTTCATCAAAGTAATAAAAAATCGGGGTGAAATAACTGCCTTTTTTTCTCTTCTTGGGCTCTTTTACTGAATATCATGAGCTATGCACACAATGCATCTATTACACCTCTATCAATATTGTTCTTTCTCCAGGTAAATTATTAATTAGTTTTTAATTACTTGAGGTTTTCGTCAGACATAGCACCTACAGTAATTAAGACACTCTATCATAAAATATGGTATCTAACATTTATTGTGAATTGACGTTTTTTGCTTCACCAGATTTGTTTGGACTGATTTCATAGATTATTAAAAGAGTTTTTAGGAACTTTATATTTTAAAAAAGTATAAATGTAAACATTTTCAGTTCCGAGGTTTATTAAGGTGGTCATATTCATCCTAGATTGATGTGTATTTGGCCAACTCCAGTTCTTCATCCATACAAAAAATCCTTATTGTATGGGTAGTTTTGTTCTGTGTCTGGGAGAGAAAAACGTTCTTTGTGATTTTAGTTAAAAATAACAAACTTTAACGATTTTAAGTTACCTCAATACATTTTTATTAATTTGATATTGAACACCTCATATTGTGAATTTAAATAATCTTAAAATAAGTTGTAGGATGCAATTGAAAGTAAATACTAATAAGTATTAAATATTACTTATAGAGAAAGGAAAATGTTTTAAATAGATGGAGATATTATTTCTACTTATCTCAGGCAGTTCATTGTTCCAAAGGAGAAATTCCTGTTTCCTAAGACCAGAGAGTAAAACATAGTGTTATCAAATGGGGATGGATTTTGAAAAGAACAGACAAATCTAAGAATAATAAATTGATAGGAATGGATGACATTCCTGCAAAAACCCCTCATGTTTTACAGACAGAAGGATTTGACTAGTAATAAATCTTCTTTAAAATAAAAAATTATTGTGCTTGATAGATTTATGCTTACTTTGCCATACTTCTTCCTTGGACTGTGTTCACCATTAAGCCAAAATCTTGCACTTAATGTAGTGAACCAATCAGGTCTGCCATTAAGGTCAATCCTAATGCTCCTATGAGTCTTCCAAATATTCTCTTCTCAATCCTCCCCTACTTTAATACAATTCCATCAGTAGGTGGTTTTTCTTATCCTATAAGTTCAAAATTAACTACTCAACTTTTCTAATTTAGGTTTTGTTTATTTTCCAGGTTGTAAAGCTTCTGCTAAATTGCTTTATACTGGAACTGCTACAATGGGATGTAAATTTTATTTAGATTCTCAAAAGGAAGCTTGTTATTGCAAGCCAAAGAAAAATCACTCAGAACTTTAGCCTTAATGAATGAACTTCTATTCTTGTCTAAATTTCCAAATATTGTGGAGGCTGTGAGAATTTAGTTTAGAGAATACTATTATCTAATGATTGCTTTATTTGTCTAACATTTTTGAAAATGGAAACTGGTTTAGTTTCAGCCCATTAGAACAATTATTTCAAAGTATGTTATGACCCTTGTTGATATTGTTTCTTCTCCAGGTCAAATTATTACTTTTTTTTAATTGGTGGTGGGCTTAGTCACTTACAAAACACACAGTAAATAATTCTGTGCCTTTATTGTTTGCCTTCTTAAGTGAAACAAAGGTGAACAAGTTGGTTTCAGACATGTGAAAATACTTCTCGCCTCATTTTCACTCAAAACCTAACAAATTTATACAACTTAATAGAAAAAAATACTGGATTTTTAAAGTAATGATTCTCATATCTCATATTCTCTATTGAAGTTTATGAGATCAATTGATTTGTTTGTCAAGAATCTCTTTGACCTTCTTGCCATCAGTTTTTTTTTAACCTTCGTAATACCACAGACCGAAACATACAGCGTCCTTACAGGACCCCAATAGAATTTTTGCATGCATAGAATTCTTACTGATTTTATTAATCCTGGTATCAATATTCCATCGTGTTAGTGAAAATAAATGGCAAAGTCAATGTAAGGAGTGTAATTTAAAAATATTTAGAAAGAAAATAAACGTAGTTTATTATTTCATTCTTGTTATATGGTTGCACCTGGTTCCGAGTCTTCTGCTCTCCTCTCCAGCACAATGCTTATCCTCATTGGTCTCTAAGACATTCTTGATCATTTCTAGACTCTTTTTAGGCTGGGTGTTTAGAAATCTAATTGATGGGTCGTTCAATCTTGTTATGGCTGTTTCATTTAATATTTTACTTACACCATTTTTGTAAGTACCCTTGTTTCCACTCTAAGTAGATATTTTTTCTCAGAAAAAATTAATTTACAACAGCTATATTGATACAGTTCATAAGCAAAACCATAGGGCATCTACTAGTTTGTCTCTTGCTGACTATTTTCTCAAGTGTGTCTTTTTAGTGTGTAATTTATACAGTATGCTGTATATCAGTCACACATCACCCAAACATACATCCTACTTTTCTCAAGTTTGGATTTCATAAGTCCAAGCTCTACATAGGCATAAATTTCACTCTTTTTTTTTTTTTCTCTGTTTCTCAAGTTGCATTTTTCCGTTTCTACAAGCACCCTCTGGTAAGTATAAATCACACATCAGATATGTAGGTTGCTCAAACTAAACAATCATGATGAATCAAAATAATTTCACAGAAACCCATATAAGGCAATTGCATGGCAGGTACCTACTCATGTAGTTCAAGATAGTTTTATGAAAAAAGTTGTTGAGTGTCTTGAAAATTGGGGGATTATTTTCATAAGTTTTCACTAGAAAAAGAGCTTAGAGACCCCCACGGTATTATGAAGGTTAATTATGCAAAACTATTGGATAACTTTATTTTTGTACTATTTCTTTAAAATATGAATATTAATATCATTCAAAGATAGACAGTCTCGTACTTTATGGAATAATGTAATAACAAGTATGCTGTTGCTTTCTGTTGAATATCCCAATAAATTGGTCAACATCTTTTATTAAATGAATTTCTTCTCCTTAATTTACTGCCTTATTTGTTTACTTCTTGTATTTTATAAGGACTGTTTGTTATTTTCTGTTTTAATTATATTGAAGTTAATATATAAATGTATTTGTTTTGCTTTGACGAATATCAATTTGTATCATTTTACATAGTTTTATTCTTTCACTCATATGTTGTATTAAACTATTTTTATTTTGGTAAAATACATTTGATATTTTGTATACTTATTCAGGTAGAATTACTACTAATAGTTATTAGCTAGTATATTTAATAGCTTATCATTAAGCAAGTTATCTCATTGTTTGTTTATTTCTCTTAATTACGATATTATAATATGATCAAATTAAATCGACTTTTACTCTAGGATCCTGAAAAGTACTGACGTAGTTAATTTGTTAAAAATTAATATTATGTTTTGCATTGCGATTTTTTCTCAAAACCAATTACAAAAAAATGTAGTTCTATATATGTCAGCTTTAAATAAATAAAAAAAAATATTTAGGATCTTGAAATATTGTTGTCTGCAGCAGTTCAAAGCCATTAAATTTATATTGTTTTACTTTTACATAATTTGTTTTTTGCTATGTTTGGTGTTCTTAACCCTGGCAGTTATTCAAGTCATTTTACTGCATATGAATTAATTTACATTATTTCATTGATGAATTAATCCTCAATTATTCTTTGATTATGCATAATCATTTAACATTATGCTTTTCTTAAGTAATATAAAGAAATAATATAGAAAATGAAAATAATGGATTGTTTATGTTTTTATTGGTAGATCTAAAAATTATATCTCTCAATGTCTAAATGAAGAATTATATTTTTTTAGCTGTTTTTATGAATTCAACTCTAACCAATGATTTAATCCTTAAATTACTCCTCTTTGCATGCATATGTATGTATATATATAT
>NW_027114029.1:886607-890340 GCF_000696795.3 Halyomorpha halys
TGTTGTTCACATATTTTTTTGAATATTTCTTTATTACTAGATTGTCCTTTACAATTCTGACAGTTTATAAGTTATTTTTTAATATTTAATAATGGGGGCAGGTAAAGTCTCATGCGAGAGGCACCCCTAACTATTTTCAATGCTATAACTATCAACTATTATAATTGAAAAGAAAACAAAAGAAGTAGCTGCCCAAAATACGGCTAGTGACTAGTGATGGACCTATAAAAATCCCAGATTAAAGCTTCATCTATCAAAATTTCAAAAGGAAAACACATTACCAGAAGATTATAAAAAACAGTACCATAAAATAATCCAGTCTTTACCCGATCACTTTTTAATATTTACAGATAGATTCAAGATATTTATACATTGCATATTTTAGTATATTTTATATATTTTGTATTTTAGCATATTTTGTATATATATATACACACATAATTGAAGACTAAATGTATACATGAATAAAATATTGGCATTGATGACTGGTAGGTTTTATGCCTTAATTTCGGAATAAACCAACAAACTAACTAGTACTATTTTAAGAGTTGACGAAAGAAAAGAGTGATCATTTTTCCTAATACTTTTTGTAATTTAAACACCTTCCTGCAGCAATTAGTTTGGATAGCTGGGATTATACTGTAATTGTTTTGACCTATAAATTTATTGTCATTCAGTCTAAATATTATTTGATGAATAGTATTTTTAGCAAACAAAACAGCAGTTTTATCTCTGCAGTGTGGAAGTGTTTCTTATTCTAAATACTGTCATTCGAAGAAAGTTTTTTCTGATGAATTAGAGGCTTCCATAACACATTAAGATCATGCGACATGTTTTCAATTTTGACCATTTCCGTATCAATAACCACCACAAAATTATCCTTTACAGACACAATATGTTCCAGATTAGCAAGTGTGCCAATTATGAACCTGGTTCAAAATTTTATTATTTGACAAGTCCTTTAATTGGAAAAGAATTCATATAGCTTGAGGGGGAAAAAAGAGATGACTTGGTATATCTCTAAACTATCTTATAAAATGAATAACTCTATCGGGATTTTGTAAACAAATTATCTTATCTGAAAGAACCTTTGTGGCCTTGATGTATATATTTAATGTTATCTTATATTTTTGGAACCTTAAAAAAAGATTATCAATCTGTAAGGTTATCTTTATACCACTTAGGTAGATGTGTTATAGTATTATCAGTATTTGGTACTTCAATAGTATTTATAATTAAAATTTCAGTTAGATGTCAATTATAAGGAGGAGAGAAAAATATTCAAACCCATGGGTGTAGACAGAGGGTATCCACGGCTCCCCCTAGATTTTTGAGACCCAAGAAAAAAAATAAAGGAAATAGTGAGCTTATTCGATAGATTGATTTAGTTAAATTGTTAGTTAAGGCAACTATCCCAGAGAATGTGGTTAATATTTTTGCCAGCAATCCCAGAAGGCTGATGATCTCATAGCAAACTTCTTAATTACCTTTTATATTTTTGTGTGTATTGTATGTATTTAAGTACAATAATTAAGTTTATGTCCGATTTTCAATAATATATTGTAATTATAGGTAATACAAATTTAAAATGTATTGATTGAATTTTATGAAGTAGAAATAAAATAGTGGGGGTATTTCTTGGAATGCAGAATAACATCTTTTTCTTTTAACCCAACGTTTCAGTCTATGGGCAATTAAATAGCTTTAAATAACTATTGAGAGTGGTCTATTGACAAAGGAAATACTATTTCTTTATTCCTAAGGGTGAAACTAACTCTTTTACTATCTACTGTTATGAAATTGAGGCCAAAAAATTTCCAAATCAATCTCCATTGATAAATTGAAACTCCTCGAATAAGTACAAATAAAACCCTTGATTTTACTTTGCTTATACAGGTTTCAATATTTTTAGAAGGTAGGACTATATTTCCTCTGTAGATTAGATCATACTTTGCATCCTATTTCGATGCTATGTATGTATCAATGTTCCCTTTTTTATCTTTTAATTATTTATATGATTAATTTTTATATTTTGTATATATTTTTTTTATTATTTCTGACAATTTGAACTTTTTATTTTTTTCAATTAAATAAAATAAAAGATACTTTGGAGAAAGCTTTTGTTGTAGAAAATAGGTTTCATAATTTTGGTTTGTAAATAAAATGGTAGATGGTGACACTATGATACTGCTGAGAAGAAACCTGACAGTCCAGGCATCCATTAGTGAACACACTCTTGGTTTGGTGTCTTTATTTATGAAACCCTCCCTAAATTCCACAAGAGCTTTTTTAAAAATACTCCAATATTGTACTTGTACTGTATTGTACGGCCAATATTGTAACCCTCGCCTTCAGGGGACTCAGCCCAACCCCTTAATCTGCCATATGGCAAAGGAAGAGCACCGGTTATGTTTATATATACTTGGGTATATATTGATGTTATTTTTAATAAAGGAGGTAAGAAAAAAAAATCGTTATTTAAGCATTGTCAGACTGTTCCAATGAGGATAAGACTTATCTGACATTAAGGAGCACTTAATCACTCATTTATTCACCGAGTTAAAATTTTTAAAGACTTCTTGGAGTATATAAAAATATGTGGAAAAAAGCGATTCTATAAAGTGAAGATTGTGTTTAAGATATTTGACTTTAAGTTTAAATTTCTTTATTTTTCTTTGGTTGTTTTTACTATTATTTTATGTATTTATATTCTTTTCTCTTCTATTTCATATTTTGTCATAGTTTAATTTATAAGTATTACTCAATAAAAAATAAATAAATAAAATGGCACCTCTGGTCAATTGATTTTAGCAAAAAAGTTGCTTGCACATCCCAAGCATATAATCCCTTAAAACAAAGAATTAGAGCTGCTGTACATTCCAGATTTATGAGGATGCAGTATATGTCAGTTATATACTTGGCACAAAATTGTATTATTTTATAAAAGCTCGTTCTAACCATTTTGTTCCTGGATAGAGAAGAAAAAAAATAATTTCTAGTGAATAAAATTCGAGCTGTTGGATGTTTCCTAGCGAGTGAGAGCCTAGCTGGAACCTTAGTTTTTCCAGGCTTGAGTGGAGTTGGTTCGAATCTAATCTGGGAAGATCTGTTGCTATCTTGTGGTAAATCTAAATAAACTAAATTTCGATCCTTCCGTTCCGTTCATAACAGTCTGGTAACCTGCAATCACTTATAAATAAATAATAAAAAAGACTATACATTATCTATTATATTAGTAAATAACTAACAATCATCACGTGGTTAAAGAATCATGAAACTTCGCTATGTATAATGGAAAGTAAAACCTTACAGTTTGAAGGGCGGAGGCTACATTTTTTTTTTCTTGATCTATTACAAAGGTTTTTTTTATTAAAATAATAAGGCCTAATGAACCCGAAGGTTCAATGACGGTGCCACCAATAGCTCTCTATATACATCCTTCCAGTGATGCCCCTCCAAACCCATTTCTACTAAATCAGTTTTAAGGTAATCCTCCCATCTACGTTTCTGTCTACCCCACGGACGTACAAACGTCGGTTCAGTATTAGTGTATTTTGCGGCTTTAGCGCACTTGCTCAGCCTCCACTGGCTCATTACCAGTGATGCGGCGAGAGGGATGCGCTGGGATCTCTCGAGCTCTGCTCTACCCCTCACACGTGGGGGATAGAGTGGGCTCAGGGATCCTCGGGTCGAATCTGTAAATATTGTATATATTATTTTATCATTATGTTAT
>NW_027114029.1:890505-900611 GCF_000696795.3 Halyomorpha halys
AGATCATTTATCAATATTACCTATTGCCCACAACTGTGTGGCAGATTGTAATATCTATCAATAAATAAATCTATCTATCAAAAAAAAAAAAAAGTATTAGTGTAAGAGGCCACGTCTCGCATTCATAAAGAGCAGTGGAAAGGATAATAGTTTTGTAAATTATAGTTTTCAACCTCCAGCCGGAATAGCCCCTCCCCATTTGTTGTTAGCCCCTGGCAGTACAGCCACTCATGTAAAACCGCCTTCAGCGGACCAAGCCTGATACATCTTGTAATGCCGTAAGGCAAACAAAGATATATTGTATTTAGTGTATATATTCCTTAGATTTAAGTTGTATATAATTGTAAATGTTTTTAAATAAATAATAGGAGGTTAGAAAAAAAAAAAATTTTTCAACCTTCAACTTAGCTTTTATTTTCTCATCAATTTCGTTTTTTCTAGCTACCGTAGAACCTAAATACTTAAACTTATTTACCTGTTCAAACGTATTTCCTCCTATATCTATATCACCGAAAGTGCTTGCGCTTCTATTGCTAATAATATATTTTGCTTTATCCGTATTTATTTCAAAACCTAGTTCCTTACTGGACTTTGTTAACGCGGCTGTATTTAGTCCTATAGTTTCCTTGTCCTCACCCAATAATACCAAATCATCAGCATACCCAAGCACTGGTATTTTACCACCCAAAGTTAAACCCTTTTCGGTATTCATCACACTTTTAATGACGTATTCCAGTGATAGACTAAATAAGATAGGTGATAAAGAATCGCCTTTCTTTAAACCTGACCGGAACTCGAATTTCTCAGATTAATGATTACCGATTCGTATCTTATTAAACGATACGAATCATGGTCATGCACATACATTTGCTAGCTTCTTTGGTATTCCCTGTTCAATCAGAATATTATACAGCTTCTTGTGGGTCAATAGAATCGTAAGCCTTTTGGAAATCTATATAAAGCTGATGAACTACCCCTTAGTATTCCAAGTTGGTGCAAATGATTGACTTAAAAAAAAAAATTGAGCAAAAGTTGAACGATTTCGTCTAAAACCACATTGGTATTTTCCGATAATTTCTTTCCTAAATCGACTAGTTATGATTAATGTAAATATTTTATAACATAAAGGAAGGAGTGAGATCCCTGGATAGTTATTACAATCCGTCGCCTGAATTTATTATTTTATTAAAATAATAAAGCAGTAAATTCCTCCAGTTTCCATAAACATGGATACAATTTATTCTGATGTACTCTAAAAAAAAAAATAAAAAATGTGAAGGCAGATAAAGTGACATTGTGCCAGAAATAGCTTACAGAAATAAACACATTTTGAAGTGATTATGGACAGTAAATAGATTAACAGGTTACGAGTTTACAAAAATAGATACCGATAATACTCTTTAATATACATTTACAGTTATGTAATATCAACCTTTCATGAGTCGTTATTTTCAACGATATTAGAAACAAAACAACCTTACAAGTCATCTTGGTCGAAAACTGGAGAAATAACCCCGAATTTAATTTAAGCTAAAGAGATCTTTAAGGTCATCTTCTAAAGAGATTAGCCTCTTGTGCAAGAACTAATTCGTTTTAAAAATAAAATTTTCCTTATCTAACGGGTTGCCGTTTGGAATTAATTTGTTAAATTCGAATTACTAAATATATTTAAAGGTATTGAACAATGTTGCACGAATCCTGTCTTACTTTGTACCTCTTCTATAGGAACTGAGTCAACAATTTTATTTTCACGATCTCTCATAACTTATACGTTGACTCACCACCATAATTATAAAAAAAAAAAAAGTGATTTAAAGAATGTATTTTTTATCGTATTCTTCTGTTTTTAAGGATGTCTCGTAGCTCTAAAATAGAGCAGTTTTTATAAAGTTTTAGGTATTGCGAGGCGATGGAACAAACAGTATTATAATTTATACTCTTTTAGTCTTGGAGCAAGGGCTACAACAGGACACTCATTTTAAAAGATTTGAATCTCAATTATGAAAATGTATCCGTTTATAACTTAAATGATTTTTATCTATACAATGAGTTGTAGTGAAAAAATGTCTTTTTTATTAAAATTCTTTATTTTAATGTATCATAAACATCCACACTGTACCACTGGCTCAATCTAGTATTAAACTTAAACATAATTTTTATTTTAAAAAAACAAAATTTTTAGATATAGTCAATCCGACAAAAAATTAGAAAATTACTGAAGCAATACACATAACTAAAAACATTGATAATGCAATTAATTTTAAGACGCACTAGAAATTAAAGTGCACATTATATAGATATTATTAATCATTTAGAAATTTAAATAATTAAACATCAGTATAGAACTTTGTTGTATAAATTTTAATATAGTAGTGAAGTATTGTAAATATATTTTAAATAAATGGTTGTTAATAGATTTTTCATCTTTTTAAGGAATAGAGGTAGGAGTTATTTAGCATAGATTGTAATCAATTTGTTATTACTATTGTATGGATAACCTTATTTCAAGAACTTTTAATAGGTTTTAGATTCTCCTTATTTATTATTTTATTTTAAAAAAACTGACAGCAATATAATTATTGTGACTATTATATCTTAGACTAAATAAGGAGAACAGTTTAATTGTAAAATGGGAAGATATATTTATATTAAGCTACTTGTTGTATTAATTGATTTGTTGTATACATATTATGAATTGTATTAATTTGTATTGAAGATTACCGGATGATGACGAACGAAACGTTGTTCATATGATACATTAAAATAAAGAATTTTAATGACGAAGAGATTTTTTCACTAAAACTCATTATTTTAATGAAAATTCATAATATCAAAACCCAGTGAAAAACCTATAATATCATGATTTTTGCCGGTCTAAGAAAAGTCATTGATTTAGAAAAAACACAAAACATCCCAAATAACACCAGGGATGAAATTTTGGTAAGGTGCTGCTATCCTTTGGCATATTCAATTTTAAAAATTGCCTCTTTGGACTAACGAAACTATCAATGTTAGACTTGAATTTTTAACTTGCCGAGTGAAAACAGCAATGCATAACGCTTGGCAAAGGAGATTTTTACTTCTCTACTACAAGACCATGTGGATTAGGCTGAGCTGAGCAGAGTATAATAGCAATTAAAGTTATTTTCCAATTAGTGTGATTTGTAATTGTGGAAATTAAATTAAACTAATCTTGATTAGTAATTGAAACTACTTGATGAACCACTGTATTTCGGATCGTTCAACATGATTGTACCCAGCGGGTTGCAGCTGCACCCCTAGAATTGAAAAAATTATTAATTTAATAAACAAATTTTTAATAACTAATAAATCTCTGCTATAATTATATATGATTTTCGTAAAATTTTGGTTCCATTCTTATTTTCCGCGCTGCAATGGCACAGCCTGATTGACTCGGACTGGCCCCACTAGTTTTGATCCTCGGTACGCCCTTGTCATTCAATTAATAGTTGAACAGAATAATCAAAATACCAATCCCTCATAATTCAGATAAATATAATTGCAACGCAAATTTGTATGAGCATATCATACAGTCCTGAACTTCTGGAGTGCTGTTTTGGTCCTTATTCCTTGGTGCTTAAAAAAATTAATAAATGTTACTGTAACTGATTATTACATGCACTATAAATCCATTATATAATTGTAATTGTAAAATTATGAAGAAGATGGTTGGAGGTGCCGTCAAAAGAAAACAAAAAGTAGTTAACTACTTTTATTCTCCGACGTTTCACCCCACCTTTTAGAACTTCATCAGGGCTAAAAAGATACAAATACAACTAAAACTGTTTTGACATAGTAGGATAATAACATACGAAAATGGTAAATTAAGGTAGGGTTAAAATGGTGTAAAAAAATATATATACAAATGAACGATAAGAAGAAATAAAGATAGTATTAATATAAAATAGACAATGGAAGAATATATATAAAAAAAATGAATTATTTTTATTTTTACATAATAGTTTTTTATTTAATTTCTCATCATTGTTTATTTTATTTCTTCTTTTCTTTTATTTGTATATAATTTTATTTTCACATATATTTAAATAATTTTAACCCTACCTTAATTTATCTTTTTCGTCTTATTATCCTATTCTGTCTAAATATTTTTAGTTGTTTTTGTATCTTTTTAGCCCTGATGAAGCTCTACAAAGTGGGACGAAACGTCAGCAAATAAATGATTGTTAATTATTTTTGTTTTCTTTTGACCGCACCCCTGACCATCTCCATAATTTGAAATAATATTATTATTTTATATTATATATGTAATATATAATTGTAAAATGTTCATTCTGGCTTCTTTTACTACTTCCCTTTTTTATAACTTTTGAAACGGTGAAGTTACGATCTTCATTTAAATTTCAGCCGAAAAATCTCGCCAACTCCTATTGCCATTTATATCCAACTTTTTAAATCATTAAATGTTTGACAAAGTTATCATATACTAATTTGATTTAATTTCTCGACCGTGTGACGATAAGAATATGTTTTAATCCGGAAATAAAGCACAGAGATAGCATTTACGAATTTACATATAAAACAAAAAAATACTGGAAGATATTGATTGACCGTGTGTAGAGATGAAAGGAATATGGTCCGGGTGCGGTAAAAAAAAACTATAAAAAATAGTAGAAATATACTATTTTATTGAGCCAACGTTTCGCCCCACGTTGCAGGGCTTCGTCAGGGCTATTTGGACGGCAGTCAAAACAAAAATGCATTTTTGCATTTTTTTGTGCATTTTTGTTTTGACTGCCGTCAAAATAGCCCTGCAACGTGGGCTCAATAAAATAGTATATGTCTACTATTTGAGTTTTTTTTTACCGCACCCGGACCATATTCCTTTCAAAACAAAAAAATATTTTACCAAGCTGTTCAAACTAACATATTTGGCAGAGACCTCTGATAAGGATGCACTATTGCAATGATTCAGACTAACTGACGGTGGGATGTGGGCCAGGTATGGTGGCCTTCCATTTTGTTTCGGAAATCACAAAATACAATATCTTCAAGATGAAACTGATCTGAAAAAAAACTTAGAAACGGTTTAGTACCGTCTAAACTGCACACACTGGTATCAACAGTATCTTCGTTACAAAAAAATGGAACTGGGGATATAAAATAAAACGTTCCATAATTTTTTCTCTATTTGAACCTTTTTTTTAATGGTATTAATTCTAAATCATATTCATATGGGCTGGAAGAGTAAAAATGCAGCTTTCTAACAGCCGTAGTTTGAAACATCGGGGAAAAAAAGAAATATCCTCCCAAAGTAAATAAAAAAAATTATTCTTGATTTGTACGAAAATACGTATTTGTGGGTTTTAAAAGACGCTAAGAACGAATTTAACTTTAGTTTTTCCCCAAAAAAGTTTTTTGGTCTACTTTACAAGAATCTACTTTCGGTTTTTGTAAATCTTTATACATTTAAGCTCATTTAATATGATCAAGAATCTCTTTTTCTTCTTCGACACGTAAAAACAAATCTATTGATTCATAATAATCATTAAATTCACGCAGAGAAAAGGCGGCGTACGATAATATGAAAAACTTCTATAAGTATGTAATTTTTTTTTTCTATGATCCTAGGATGCATTAGCAAGAACCCTCGAACAACTGATATTTTTCGACCTAGTATCACCAAAAACATTTTCGTTGAAATCAGTTATTCCACGTGGTTAGCCTTCCCTTGGTAGTCACGGTGGATGGGGGAGGGCGTAGACCTCTATGGATTGGGAAACATTGATCTATATGAAATATAACAGTAAGATTATTTTTGTAATTTCTTATTTTACTATATTTAATTTAATAAAAATTTTGTTGCTTTTAAATATGTCTGAAAAAAAACTAATTTTATTTTTTAAGTTGTGAGATTTGCTATAAAGTTGCTTTCTGGGTGGCATCTCTTGGAATGACGTTTCACAAGTTTCGTGATCTCATAATTCCAGTAAATATTATCACAAAACTAATTTGCATGAGAATATATGGTTCAATTTAGAACTTTCTGACTTCTGTTTTGATTCTTATTCTTGGATGAAACTAAAAAAAAATGGTTACTGTGACTAATTATCTTCGCTTTTTTATGCTTATTATAAATAAGTTAAAGGAAATGTACCTTCATTCATTAATACATAATACATTTATTTAGAGGTATAAAAAATTAACATAGAAACGACGCCTACTAAATAAATTTAAGTTACATAACAGCTCTGGTCAAAAAGTAGATAAGATTTAGATAAGAAGGTATTGTATAAGATTTTATACAATTTAAAATGAACTAAATAAAATTAGAACATTTTAATTTATCATCTGGTATTTGAGTACCTAAATCACAAGGCACCATGATATTAAATATTTACATTTAGAGGAGGCAGTGGTTGACTAACAGTGGTGCTACAATCTCACACCTTATACATTAATTGTAATATAGGATATTTATTCATTTAAAACATAGGACATACAATTGTTTATTGTCATGATTTTGTCCCCTTTAATAGGTTTTGATGAAAAAACAAACAATAAACTATGGAATATTTTTAATAGTTTTTTCCATTATAATTTTAATATAATGTTATTGATAATAAATTTTTTATAATATTTGATATTGATAATATTTTTTCCTCAGCCTCCAAGGACACATTAATAATACATTAATCTTACGACCTTATCAAGTTTACAAAAAAAACTAATTATTGATGTCAGCTGTTTCTCGGTTACATAATAATAATAAATTCGGTGATAACAGATTGACCCTTTTAAAAAAATATATATAATTGCCATTTTCTTTGTAAACTATCCCGACTCGTATAAAAACACCTTCAATTCGATTTACATTTAATAAAAGGCCATATATCGGTGACCATGTGCGTTTCTATTTTTAGTTATCTTAAGTTGCCTATTAATAATTGATTGTTAATTTTCTTACTCGTCTAACGAGATTGTGATACACTGCACTGTTGTTCAAATAACCGATCGTTCGATTAGCATAATTAGTGCGAAGGAAAGGCTATCTCGATGCAACAGAGAGAGTGATAGCTAGAGGTCACATTTATGTAAGATATCTTGGTTTGGTATCTCCTGTATCATGTCATTAACATGGTGTGTTTTTTTTATAGCGAAAGGTTGAGAGAAAAAATGTAAAACCCTTAGTCAAGAGACATTGTGTCCTTACCGAGGCATCCAATCTCCCTTTTTTTTGTACAGTGAATCCTGCTGCTGAAACTAATGTGAATATCGGGATTAAAAACATTCATACAAAATTAAAAACATACATTAATTCAAAAATGAATAAAAAACACAAAAACAAAATTGACAGCCATAATTCTTTTGAATTCTCTGGACGGTTCCGATGCCGGCTTGCCAATCTGACGACGTAAGTGGCAATGCTTTTTTAGTCGTATAGTGGATTTTCAGGGGTTAAGATCACGTTGTGCTGTGGGATCATTGATCACCCACTAACCCCCTCCCTTTTTTTTTTCGTACCCTCCTAAAAATTTAAATTGGTTAATGATACGTACATATAGTGAGATATACTAAAACCCCTTTTATTTTTTATTTTCAAATCCTCATTATTTATATATAATTACTATTACAAATATATAATAATACATAGTATATATACAAATTACATTCTGACTAAAACCCCCATTCAGCAACGGTCCTATGTCACTTTTGAAACATTTACTTAAAACGGGAAGATAGTTAAATCGATCAATATTTAAAAAGCGCCTGCAATACGAAAATGGTGTGATTCATTGACTGCGACACAAAAAATTATAATAACATTTTGATTTTAATTGGAAACTGACGTTTCAGCCTTAAGGGTTAGAATAACATAACAGATATGTCACAACGTTTAGTTTTATACCAGTTGACAGCACGACTCATATTTAAACAGTTTCAAGTAATTTTAATAATATTTCTCGTTTCAGGCTTTCAGCTAAAAACTCCTGAACGATATATAAGAAAGAATTAGTTTATAATATTTTATTTTAATCATTTTCACGATTCGAGTATTGAAGGATTACTAAAGATAAGATATATATCTAACATATCTGCATTAATCTAAAAAATAATCAATGCAGCAAAACTATTTTTAAGATAGGAACTGATAAGGTTACCAACTGCGTCGAAAATGCAGAAGAAAAATTCTTATATCGGTTATAATCTGAATATTTGATACAACATTGAAATTAAATCAATATAATTAATAAAACTTATTAATTAATTCGAGCAAAAACTCAAAACAAGATATAAATAGGATTATTAGTTTATTATTGTAAGATTAAAAGAAAAACCATGAGCTTCACAAACAGCAGCAAACGTGTTGAATACGATTTCATTATTATTAAAAAACATTTTTAAAAAATAATGATCAGCTAAGCTTTAACACTAAGGTCGTATATTCTCCTCATTTTTTTTTCTAGAAAACAGACGAAAAGTGAGTTTTCTATTTTATTTTTTATTCAATTCCAGATCGATCTGGTGAGCCTTAAATACTTAATTTAACAATTAAATTTTTTTGTTTAATGATTGATTATGGGGAAATATAGTCACGTTGAAAAGACACAAAACTATGAACAACCATATCAATATTGAACAATGCTGAATAACAACGATGAATCTTGAAATATATATATATAAAAAAAAATTAAATAAATAGATAAAAATAATAATTCTTAAGAAGAGAGAGAAAAAGAAAAGTTAATAACAAAAACTAAAAATATATCCTGCAGCAGCCTGGGCTTCAGTCTTCGGGTCAGGTTGTATTTCCTATGTTATAAGTTACTGCTCCTTTAACTGGCTGTGGAATTTTATGAATATTTCTTGATGAAGTCAAATTTATTTCATTTTTAGTTCCCGATACAATTGGCTATTTCTTACAAACCAAGGGATATCCAATGCGATTCTTTGGAGTATACTTTGAAAAGATTGTAGTTTTTTCCTTTTCCTAAAGAATGCCACACCCCCCGACTTCACAGCTTCAGTGGCCCTGAGAATTGTTTTAAAAATAAAAAATTTTTGAATAAAATAATAATAAATAAAAATAAAAAAGTTTCTGATTTTAATTTAGGTTTTCTATTTAGAATAGGATATAGTATTGCTAACCTTGAATAGGTCTGAATTAATTTAATGTTTATATGGTGATTCCAGGTAAGGCGGCAATCGTTAATTATTTAATTAATATTTAAGGACCACGAATAGTGTATGAGCCAATTTTGACTGAAACTCGCTCCCCCTTTCACGGTACTGTTTTGCCTAGGACAACCTCGCATACCAAATTTCTGCTGATACGATCCAAAGGTAGATCTTGTAGGTATTTGTGTTCCATTGAAATGATGAAGACGGAGACATGATCAAATCCCTAAGACAGATCAGCTCGTGGAAGATATTAAAATAATAAATCTTTGAGGTGATTTCCCTGAAGAAAGTAAATGATTTTGATCCAATCCCTTAACTGTTTTAGTGAAAA
This sequence comes from Halyomorpha halys, assembly GCF_000696795.3. NCBI lineage: Eukaryota > Metazoa > Arthropoda > Insecta > Hemiptera > Pentatomidae > Halyomorpha > Halyomorpha halys. Next base: position 899,999 of record NW_027114029.1, read on the forward strand.
GATGAAATAATATTGTTTTAATAGCGAATCATGCATTATTAAATGTATAGTAGGTAATACTAAGTATTTATTCGAAATTAATTAACAGAAAAAAAAGGCACTTAAGCTGATATTTTAAAAGTAATAAGAATATTTTTAGTGAAATTTTAAACATTTTTAGCGAATATAATTTTTGAACACTGGGGTGGTGTATATGAATAAATTGTTTTTACTTTTTTATTAGTTACGTTTAGATAACATAAAACGTCCTTACTGAAGTTAGAACTAACAACATAAGTACACACATAACGCTTAGCCAAGCCAATTGCTTCCACGAATTGCACCTTCCAATTGCTGTTACGATATATTCACAGTTTGGAACAGTATGCAATAAAAAATAATTTTTACATCACACTTCAACACACCCTCTTAAATATTCATTTTTTTGTCAAATTTAGTTTTACACAATTTTTCTTACAAAATAAGATGAGCAGAACTATCATTTTACAATATTTTACATACATTAAAAAAATAATGTTTAAATTACAATATTAGTTTTGTGCACATAAAGAACAATAAAAAAGTTCTAAGTTACAATTTCTTGATTGAGTATTTTATACAGTTAAGAATATAT
>NW_027114029.1:900661-908781 GCF_000696795.3 Halyomorpha halys
TAGTAGAATTCATTTTTAACTATTATATATAAATTAAAATAGTTGAGAAAAAGATTCCCAGGATTTTTACATTAATTTAAAATAAAACTATTAAATAATTTGTTTTTAAATTTTATTCGTATAAACGTGTATACATATGTAGAATGGAATTGTTACAAAAACAAACAACTCTATACATTTTTATTTGAAACACTGTGGACAATTAAAATTGTCCTGAAAATTTTTCCCTCAATAATTTTGACTAATATTAAATTATGACTAGATCGTTCAAATTAGTTATATTTATCGGAGCACTGAAAATTACAGATGTTATTTTTTTCCCGTCAATAAAAATAAACGTTCATAATTAAAACAAGTTTAAAGCGATAAAAGATACAATCACGAGGGATTATAGAAGGATTATATTATTATAAAGAATTATCAATCGTCCTTGGTCAAATATTTGCTGTTCTGGTCAAAATAGTTTATCGGGGATAAACAATTTTACTACACACATTAACAATTATATAAGCAGTCTTTCAAGATAAAACACCGACTGTATGTACGATACGCTGTTTTTCTTTATTTGTTATTATATGGGAATAAAATTCAGTAGATTTTTCTTCAGTTTATTATTTTTTTTTTAATGTATTTAAATTATTATTGGAGGTACTAGGTCGAAAAATATTAGACACACGTTTGAGGATTCTTCCCAATATGCCAAGAAAAGAAATGTTATAATTCCTTTGTTCTGCTTGTATTTAATGGTTATTATTAAGTAGTTTAAGTCCATAAAAATTTACAATTACCATAAGTCGCTTCTAGTAACACAGTCCAAAAAAAAATTTGTTTGGGAAAATCAAATCATGTTTTTTTTTAACAACGTTTGAAATCCTTAAATACGAATTTTCATATAATTCACAAATTTGGTGTTTGGCAGATATTTTTTTCCAACGATGCACAGTGAGGAATATAATCTGAAAATTTGGTGAAAACTGTTTATAGTCTTTTATATGTCTTAAATTAAATTTAATCTTATTTAATGTAGTTTAACTTAAATGCTTCAAATAATATAATAAGACTGAAAATTTGTAACTTAAAAAGTATATGCCCTTACCATATCTGTATATTAGGTCAAGCATTGAATATATAAATTTATTTAAGGGGATAATCACGATATTAACATCAAACTAACTCAAAACCTACGCAAGGTTAGCAATGCTATATCTTATCCTAAACAGAAATTACAAACTAAAACCAGAAACAACTTTTCTTATATTTAAAACAATTTTCAGGCCACGGCTGATGTACGGCTGTGAAGTCTGGAGAGCGGCATCCTTTACGATAAGGAAAAAATTACAATCTATCCAAAATAAAGTCCTAAGAATCGCAGTTAATGTTCCTTGGTTCATAAGAAATAACCAATTGCATAGCGAATTACAAATGGAGACAATAGAGAATTACATCAAAAAACGGTTCATGAAGTTCCACTCCCAGTTGCCGACAGTTAAAGGAGCAGTGACCTACAACCTGGGAAGCTCAACCTAAACCCGAAGACTGAAACCCAGGCTGCTTCAGGACATTCTGTTATAAATTATATATTTATTAATTCATTATTCACACTACCTCTATTTTACTTATTATTATTATTTATTTTTTTCTTCTCTTTTCTCTTTTTCAATTTCATTTAATATTTTTCTTTTTTTTCGTTTCTCTTTTCTCTTTTTCAATTTCATTTAATATTTTTCTTTTTTTTCGTTTCTCTTTTCTCTTTTTCAAATTAACTTGTTTCTTTTTACCATTATAGAATGATTGTTTGTTTTCTACAAATATCTTTACTTTCTGTTATTAATGTAATAACATTATACATTATACATTCTGTTATTAATGTCACACTTTTCTCTTTTATTAAGAAGCATTATTCTTATTTATTTATTTTATTTTATTTTTTTAATTATAACATTGAATATAGTTAGGGGTGTCTTTTGTACAAGACTACACCCCCCCCCATAATCAACTATTAAAAAAATATATAATGTAACGGTTATATCAAGGATGTAAGGCCCACCAGTCTGATATGGTATAAACAAATATTTAAGGGGATGTTTACTCATATTTCAAAAAATATTGGATATAATGTAATATGAAATAATCTGATGTAATCAGAATAAGATATATAATGTTTTTTTAAAAAATGTCACAATTTAATTTTCTCGTCTGATGAACGTAAGTGTCTTTTTCATCTTTACCTTACTGTGCCATTGTGTTCAAATAAACAAGAATCATCTAGGATGCTTGTGGATGTTGGTATGGTTCCAAATAATACATAATAAAATACTTATATGGAATAAAAACAATATCCATTATGAAATTAATTCTTTACCCTCAATCTTACGAGCATGACAAGGTGCTGTGTCGGTATGCACGCCCGTAGTAATGGCATTCACTATGATTTTGACGATAACACATAAAGACAGATGTTGGTAATACCTTATTCGATATAAGAAGAGATTAGCGAATACGTAACTGTTTAAATATATTTTCTAAATAAGGCCTTCCGATTATCGAAGATTATCTTAAGCTGAGCTCATTAGTATTTTCGAGGTCGATGACTCGTAAAATGATTATTCACTACGGAAAATTTATTTATTTTTTATATTATTTATTTATATTCTCTAATATTATTTATTTCATCGGTTTAAATGGCAACTTAGGCTCACTATGTATTGTTTGATTGTAAGCCATCTATGTATTCAATTTTAATAATTCTGTCATTTAGCCTAATTGAAACAGCACCGCTGATAACACTTTTTTTTATAATAATAAATCATTCAAATATTTGGAATAAGAGTAAATTCCTCTTCTAGGTAATGTTTGACAGGACTAAGTGAAATAGGATAACGTCTTCGGAAATAATAAATCAAATATAATAGCTGTTATTTTTGGTAATAAAAAAAATAATAAAACATTCGACATACGAGTAAATTCCTCTATTAGGCAATGTTTGACAAGATTATGTGAAATTGGGTAACGTCTTCATAAATGATGGGGTGAGTGGATAAAGGGGCTATGTAACATTTTCTGAATCTTTAGTGTGAAATTCTATCTGAGGTACTCTAACTTCGAAATCCGATTAACTGAGATACTTAGATGTATAAAAGGCTATGTAAACTTCGAAACAAAACAAAATCTAAAAAAAAAAAATTAAACTCTGTTTTCTTAAAATTTACTATTTGTAACATAAAACATTCATCCACGAACCCATTCAATTAATTCATCTCTTCAATAATGAGAGTAAATTAATGGATAATTAAATGTACATATTATTTTTTTTTAACATTAAAAATCCACTTGTTTCTAACCTGGCTTCTCCTTCATTACCTAATAATCCTCCTAGGCGTCTGAAAAGAAGATGGCCTCGAGATCTTCTCCTCTAGAAATGTTATTGGACTTCTATCAGTGGGTAGATTCTCCACATGTTTTTATCATGTCAATATGTCACCTACAGCAAATTTACTTGTTGTATATATGTGTATACAGTTGTAAATATCAATAAATGAATTATTAAAAAAAAAAAAAAAAAAAAAACATTAAAAATTGTTCAATTTTGGTTTGATTCTTTATATGACGTTTTATTTCAGAGCACTTACGGAGAATGAACCGGTCAAAAGCTATCTAGCTTAGATATTCTAACCTCAAAATCGAATTAATATCTGATATAGCAAAATGTAAAAGGGGCTATGTAAACTTCGGAACATAACAAGCTCAAACAAAAAAAAATTGTAGCTAATAATGAGCTAAAATTTACTATTTGTAACATAGTTTCACCTCACCACATGCTTACCCAACTTAGAAAAGCTGCTAAAAATAGAGGGGAGGGTCTTAAGAAAAAGCTATGTGACCAGGAAAACACAAGAAGGTTACGAGGGCTAAGATCTAACGAAGAGATCTACAGAAAAATCAAATACCTGGAAACCGAGATGAGAATGCTGATGTTCTATGGGCACATGAAGAGGATGAAAGAGGAAAGATTGAACAAGAAGATCTTTAATAAAATGTTAGCTACAAAAACATGGGAGGATACACGAGGCAAATTAAAGAGACATAAAATTTCAGATACCGACTGTCTAGATAGGGATACGTATAGGAAATAATTAAAAAATCTTACCAATATTGGAAGAGGAAAAAAAGGGATACGAAGTGGTCCGAAGAAAGAAAAGAAAGGCAGTCCAGAATCATAAAACTGCGATGGGAGGAAAGAAAATCCAAACTCCCAAAGAAGCCTAACCATTGATATTCACGTGGTCCTTAGTGGCCGGTACGTGATAAAAAAACATAACTCCTTCATCCACTAACCCCTTAAAATAATAAATAAGATTTAATCACTGTTTTTTTAGTATTAAAAAATCTTTAAAACATTTTTGATAAAACGAGTAGATTTCTCTTTTAGGCCACGTTTTTTCTAATGATGAATCTAATTATATAGTACCATTATATAATGGTAAATACCATATACACGATGTTCAATCATTTACCAGAAGAATTAATAAGTTTATCAATCATAAAGAAAACTAAAAAAGAAATTTGGAAGATTATTGATTGACCGTGTGTAAAGATGAAAGGAATATGGTCCGGGTGCGGTCAAGAAAAACTCAAATAGTAGAAATATACTATTTTAATGATCCAACGTTTCGCCCCACGTTGCAGGGCTTCTTCAGGGCTATTTTGAGTTTTAGTTGAAATTCAGGGAATTTTGAGTTCGTTAAAATGAGTTTTAGTTTTGACTGCCGTCAAAATAGCCCTGAAGAAGCCCTGCAACGTGGGGCGAAACGTTGGATCATTAAAATAGTATCTACTATTTGAGTTTTTCTTGACCGCACCCGGACCATATTCCTTTCATAAAAAAGAAATATTTGGTGGGTATTAAATGTACTGGTTTTGATTCACTTCAAATGACCATATCTGCCTGTAGTATTTCCTAACTCAACTTAATGACTTCGATTCATTATATTAGGATTAAAATTATCTATGTGTGTGTTTAATTATATATATTATTTATTTAGGTATAATTTGATCATTATTAGGTTTATACTTAAAACCCAAATACAACGAATGGATTCTCTTTCTTTTTTTATCGTACTTCTTATATTAAGAAGTCAAAAGTTTACCCATTAAAAGTTTTCGTTTTCTCACAATCCAATAGAAATTACGTTTTTTTTTTAGAGAAGAGTATTTTTAAAATGCTGAATTGCCTTTCTGTTTTAAATATTATTTTATTTTATTTACCAGATATCAATCCTTCCATTATAAACTCCCTAATTACTCAAACCCACTAGTTTCTAACCTTGCTTCCTCTTCTATTCCTGACAATCCTCCGAGGCGCCTGAAAAGAAGATGGCATCGAGACCATCTAGAGAGAAAAAAACTTTATTAGAGAAAAAATGTGCTGTCCAACTTCATTGAGTTGCCTTATACACAGCATACTTATGACTAGTGAATCACAATTATTTATAATCCTATTAATAAAAATAGTCATATTTTTTTTTTATATAATGTAAAAATGTTTTAACTACCAATGGCTTGTTTCTCTACATGCCTTTATCATACCATTATGATCTTACATTAACTTTACTAGATGTATTATTATGTACAGTTGTAAATGTCAATGAATGAATAAAAAATATATATATTTATTTACATTATAGAAGAAGTACTGTAATTATCTTTATTTAACTTTTTTATAGGCGCACACCACATTAACTACATTTTATTATAAAAAAATTATCACCCATTTTTCAATCAAAGTTATAACTTCATGAAATACATTTTTTCATATATTGTACGTTGTAGGGGAAAAAGGAAATATAGTAAACTGGCAATAATCATTGCTGATTCATTTAAAAACCCTCGTTTTATAAACTTTTATTGAATTAAATAAAAAATATTATATATTTTTTTCTGTTTTTTTTTTAGAAACTTATTAAAGATTTCAAATTGGAAATTAAAAATGGTATCAATATAGAATTACATGAAAAAAACGATTCATGAAGTTTCACTGCCATTTACCGACAATTAAAGGAGGAGAAACTTATAACTTGGGAAACTTAACCACAACCCGAAGACTGAAGCCCAGGCTGCTTCAGGACATTCTGTTATAAATTATATATTTATTAATTCATTATTCACACTACCTCTATTTTACTTATTATTATAAGTATATCCTTGTTCTATTCTATTCTATATTTATCAATTCTATTAATGACATTACTTCTATTTTTTTTCTCTCTTCGTCCTTTTATCAAATTAACTTGTTTTTCCCATTACAGAGCAATTGTTTGTTAGGGCAATGTTAGGTTTACGAATGTTGTTATTTTCGTTACTAACCTTACTTTTCTCTCTTATTAAGCATTATTATTCTTATCTATTTATTATATCTAATATTTTTTATTTATAACGTTGTATATAGTGTTAGGGGTGTCTATACAACTTAAAAAAGTTGTTAAAAAAAATGTAACTTATATTAACCATGTAAGGTCTGGCCTGGTAGACCTTACATGGTTAATATAAGTAGTATATAAGATTTAGTATTAAAAAAAAGATTTAAAAAACGTAAACAAAGATTAATTAATAGAAAAATAAAGATTAATTATAAAGTATAAAGATATAAGGTTTACCTAAAATAAAACTGAAATGATGATTTTCAAAAGGAATATAAATAAAAAATTTATTTTTCTGTTTATATAATTACTATGTATTATATATTCTGTTTATATACTTTCTATTTATATAAATACTATTTATATAAAAAATAGTATTTTAAGGATTTTTAAAGTGGTCATAACGAATATATATTTTCATCCTGAAAATAATACAACAGTTTAACAAAAGATAACAGAGCCATAATTGGGAAAGATCGGGTGGTATCGGTTTTCCAAGTTCGAATTGGATTTTCTTCTTTAGTTATTCATAATATTTGTTAATAATTTGTATTTATGCATTGTTTATTAATTCTGGCATTGAGAAGACAATTTAATTCTAAATTTAAATGCCAAGTTTAATCAAAATAGTTTAAGGTATTTTGGAGAAAATCGAAAAAAATGTGAAAAATCGATAAAAATGTATCGATTTAATCGTAACATCCCAGGGATATACCTGCATTTATGTGTAATTTAAATTTCTTACGACATATTGTTTTCGAGCTAGGCTTTTAACAAACATACTCGCCGACCATTTTCCGAAAGTTGGTTATTAGGTCTAGGGGTACCTCAAAACATGTAATTAGGTCTAAAATTCGAATCGATATTTTGGCACCATTGCAGTACTTTCCCTTACTAAATATTCCATATATATTTCAGTGAAAGTAAGAATATGTTCCATTAATAAATACATGATGTAAAAATCTCAACCCGTTTAACATTTAGATATGTTACGCAATACCAGACATTTTAGAGTTATCCCCTAGAGCACTGTGCAAGGTTTATCGGTCGATGAAAAAGAGCCACAGAACTTAATTAAGTTATTAAGTTGGAGCTCTATTAATGGGTGGATTCTCCACATGTTTGTATTACGTCATATTATCACTATCATTGTATTGGAAATAACAATGAATAAATTATAAAAAAAAATGATTTAGGAGAAGCAACATAATCTCCTTGTATTTGTAAAGAAAAAAATCCATGGCTGTGATATGATCATCGTCAAATAATTTTAATAAATTATTATATGCTTAAATACAATTATTATGAGGACCCAAAATGAAAGGAATCCTACTAATAATTTTTTAATCATATTGCAAAAATCCATCCACTTTAGCAATGTCCTTCCCTCAACTTAGAGACTTTAATTAACCTTAACCGATGCAACTTACCCGAGCAAAGCCTAGGGGTGGCGAAGCACTGCGAATTCGACCTGTCGGAAAGTTCCACAAAGATAGTTGGAAGATTAGAGATTATCAATTAAGAAAAAACTGGATGAAGAGCCAAAGGTCAAGCGAGATAGCGGGGTATATATAGTGGCCGTCGGCGGGAGAGCAATCAACGGCATCATGTTCTCGCTCCTTACGCTTCTACTAACAGCTACCGCCATCTCGGCAACTGTCGTACAGCAGAGGCCGGACCGGAGGATAGGTAAGTCCACATATA
>NW_027114029.1:908866-970282 GCF_000696795.3 Halyomorpha halys
TATAAATGAGTAGAAAATAATTTTTAAAATATTTGAAATTTTGACGCCTGAACATATATTTTTCTCTAAGGTGAGAATTCAAATTCTATAGGTGTAAAAAGTAAAAAAATAATATTTTTTTCTTGCCCACTATGCTTCTAATTTAGGTAAGCTGAAACAATACTCATTTCATTTCCTTCTACTGTAATCTAATTATATTTTAAGGTATTGCTATTAAATTTTTATTATCTATTTAGTTAAGTATGTCAATTATACATTACTGTCCACCGTCTGATGAGATTCACTCTCTATTTAAATATTTTAAAAAATAAATTAGTTTATTCTATGGTGTGTAAACCAATATCATTATTTTTTTGTTATTAATTTTACTTTTCTCTTTTATTAAGAAGCATTATTCTTATCTATTTATTTTCTTTTTTTTTTCTTTTAATAAGAACATTGTATATAGTTAGGGGTGTCATTTGTATGACTATACCCCCTCATAATCAACTGTTAAAAAATATATATAATATAAGTTATATCAACCATGTAAGGCCCACCAGGCCGATCTGGTATAAAAATAAAATGATAAAAAATATTGTGTATAATATTATGCCAACGTCCTGGGTTAAATGTACGAAAATTTATTGAATATGTCATTTCTCGATTATTATAAACTATCGATTAAATTTGTATGCTGGGTGAAAATAATTTTATTTTTATTATTTGTAGCTCGTCATAAATTTTAGCTGTCTTCTGCTGCAGAGAATTCCCTTTAACACTTTTTTTGTGCATATCATAATAATAGATTTCAAAAGTACATTTAATTTTTCTTTATCATTATAAATATTTTTGAAGGAAATATTTTAATTGTTCATTAAATAATTCTAATATGAGTTCTGATTCCCAACAACAACTTAAAAAATAACACTTCATTATATCAAAAATTAATTATCCTTACATATTCAAAACCTTCTATAATTTATTCATCATTTAAAATTAATAACCCAATGAAAAATGCAATCGTATAGTTTGGAAAAATCAAATTTGCATATTATATGTCTATGTTATTCTGACATCCTCTGACATTAATGATACGTACAATAAATTTTACAAAATCTTGCAAGTAATCTAAATTATTTGTTTAAATATTCTTCATTCTATGAAAAATAAAAACTTTTTTCTAGGTATCAAATCAATTCAGCCTTCCTTTTTTAACATTAATTTTTTATTTGCATTTAATATTTCGGAATTCATTTGATATCCAGAATTTTCTCACTGTTATTGCTGTATTCATATAGTCATTTTATAATGTTATTAATGATTATGTTTTCACTTAAATAATACATTGTAATAAACATACATTATTATTGGTTTCAACCGTATAAAACTCTAATTAGTTTATTACTGATATAAATCAATAAATCCTCGCATTTGAAGATTGTTTTAGTTTTAATACTTCTAAATCAATATGTTTTCATCTATACGTAATACTCATAAATCACTATCAACTAATCCGTTAAGATTAAATTTAAAAAAACTTCCGTCGCTGCTTATTTTAGAGATCTGTGATTCGTTTTTATTATATTTTAAAAAATAAATTACCTATTTGAGGGTCGGAATTTGAATCATTCAAAGCACCATTCAATAGTCCTAAAAATTTTAAATAAGTATTAGAATGCTTTAAAGCATAACTTATTTTTTACAAACTACTTATTTAAATAATTTTTATTATCCTGTTTTATAATTTATAATAAAATCTCTATTTTATTTTTTTATTATTTTTGTGAATTTTAATGAAGTAGTTTTGAGGGAATAAATCTGATATAATGAGATAAAACCTTTAAAATTATAGAAAAATATATACATTCGAAAACATCCAGAATACTCTTTATTTAATTAAAAACAATGCATTGCTTTCATGCAATTATAATTACCTAGATCTCCATCATAAATGATTTGTTTTCGTAAATTTTCGCGTGACTCGCGATTTTGATTAAACCATTATTTAAGTATACCTAAAATGTTATTGATAATTGGAGGTTCCCTAACTACTAGAAATTAGAAGTCATAGAAAAAAAATTTGAACGATTTTTTTTATTTTTTATTTCTAGTCAGGACTAGGCACAACCCCCAGGGTTTTCTTCAATTAAGAGTGGTACGGAAGGGGTCTCTTGAACTCAATTATGAATTAATCATAATCTGGCTCAGCCGGATTCTAACCCGTGTCGTGAGTTATTAGTTCCATTTCCCTACCCTCTGTGCTATACTATTCCCAAGAGGGACTTATTTACAGGAATATAAAATTATAATAAAATTTGTAAAAGAAGTCAAATCTCGAAAACTTTTTAAGAACAATTTCAATAACTTCTCTACTTTTAGTAATTAGTGAAGTTGAAGAGGAATGTTAAATTGTTTCAGTTCATTTACTAACGCAATTAGATAGTTTTACAGCATACATAATTAATAAAAAATTTATTTTCTTAGCTGACGCGACTTTCCTGAAACAGCAGAAGCAAATTCTAGACCTCTTTGTCGGAATCGGCCACAGCGACCATTGGAAAGGCGATGAAGGAGACTTTGATATCAGCGCCAACTTTGGCTCGTTCACAGTAAGTAATCGAGTGCTCAAAACCTAATTATAATAATATATTGCGAATATTATAGCCGCAACTCTGACTTAGATTGTGAAAAAGTGATTATTTTTTTTTTGGGGGGGGGAGGGGGAATTTACTTAAATGATATATGTATATCATGATTATATAATTTATGTACATAGCATGTAAAATTCACATTTTCTCAAGAAAACTAAATTGACTGACTCATTTATTCGTTTTTATCAAATTATCTTATATATATTTTTGTTTTTATAATGTACACGATTCTATAAAACTGTGGAAGATAATTTGATAAGAACGATTATATGAGTTTATATATAGAAGATTTGAAGATTAAATAATTTTAAGATAATAAAATACAAAGAGACAATCACTGCCTCCATAATACCTCCGTTCATCGACCTTCATTGAAGTCCAATTCGACGGGAATAACTTTAATCATTACTACTATGATGTGAAACTTCATAAATAAAATATTTGAAGAACTATGGTCCGTTATGATAATTAATTTTAAAAAATAGTCGAAATTATTAATTACATTCAAGTGTAATTGAAATTACTGTTTGCCCAACACTGGCTTCAGCTCAATCTTCCCTTCTACGTTCTGGTCTACTCAGAACCTCAACGCTAGTTAACTTTTTATAAATTCTTCCGATTTCGAGACCAACTACTTTACTTTATCATTCCAACCTTCGCACTATTATTACTTCAATTAGATGTAGAGGATGTGTGACCCACAAGCTTGCACTTTGTCACCTACTAAAATCTCCAATGGAATCTAACCTAACCTTCTTAAAAATATTTTTAATAAACAAATTCTTGTTACATAATTGTTAATCAGTATTTAAAGAGTATCAGAAAACCCATTATGTTTTTTCATGTCTCATAGGGGGCCCCAATATTACAGATGGGATCCTTCAAATTAGTTTCTGAACAACTTTGAATCAACAATAGAATCAGGGCACATAATAGTTAAAATCATTATTTATTTAATATTTGAAATGTTGAAAGAACAAACTAAAAAAAAAATATTCAAAAAGTTACGAGCCGTGCTTTTCCTCATTTTTTATTAGAAAAAGCCCGAATTACTTCTAAAAAGTATTTTTTTCAAGTTTATTTTTATTAGTACATTAGTTTATATCGCCATCAGAGCTAAGCTGCCCAACCCATCTTGTCATTGTTTAACTTCTCAGTTAATTTTTTATTGGTTATAATTTATCCAATATAGGAGTGAAGGGATCCAACCTGGAACACAAGACTCCTGCCCATACGTAGTACACCCAATGTACATACGTAATATCTTCATTATTTCAGAGATTATACCAATACATATAGTAGATTTGTACAAAAACAAGTGAAACGTATAACAAACTAAATTATATTTCCAAACCCACTAGTTTCTAATTTTGCTTCCTCTTCCATTCCTAACAATCATGCGAGGGGTCTGAAAAGAAGATGGCTACGAGACCTCCTAATGTAAAAACGTCATTAGAGTACTACCAATGGGTAGTTTCTTTACACGCCTTTGTCACTCCGTTATAACTTACATCAAATTTACTAAATGTATTATTTTGTACAGTTTTAATAATAAAGATATTTTTAAAATGTATATATTAAGGTTTAAAGCTATAATTTTTTCCTAGGATGAGAAATATCCGAAAGAGTTTCTGAGGGCATACAAGAGAGGTTTGTTGCCCAAGCATGGCGTGTTCAGCATGTACTGCCACCACACTAAAGCTGACGCGATTCGACTTTTCGATCTCTTCTACTTCGCCAAGGACTTTGAAACATTCATCAAGGTATACCTTTCACATTTTATCTTTAATATAATGTCTAAATATGTTCAGAACAATTTGACTATCCATCTTAATTTTCTCCAGGTTGCCGGCTGGGCCAAGCACCACATCCACGCGGGCATGTTCTCCTATGCTTACATCTTGGCTCTCACCCACAGGAGTGACACACAGAATTTCCTGATCCCGCCACAATATGAGATCTTCCCCAACTTCTTCGTACCCTCAGATACTCTTCACGAGGTCTATGATGCCAAAATGGAAGGTAATGTAATCATGAATGTTTAAATTTGACTAGGTAATACAATAATTAATATTAAGTGAATATATAATGGATATAATAATGCATATATTCTCGATGGGTTTTATAGATTGAAATATCACAATTGAAAAAATATACTGAAATCATTATCATACGAATTTTAATAATATTTGACAATTTATTTATTTTATTTTTTTGGACAAATTATTATTATGAAATATTCTAAACTTAGACAATATGATACAGAAATTGAGAAAATAAATAAATTAATCAAGAAAATAACAGAACAGTGCGCTGATAATGTTATTGTTTGTAGCTTGGGAAACTGAAGGTGTTTTCTTAGGCTAAACCATCTTTACCTGTAGGCATTTCAGGTAGAGCCTACGTACACTGCCGTTCAAAACTTAAAGATTACCTTAAATTTGTTTATTAAATTCGATAAATTTTGAAATAAATAAAACTAAACTAAAACATATTTTAAAATAAAACTTTACCGAAACAAATGTACTCTAAAAAAAAAATTGGAAGAACTTAAATTTAAAAAATACAAAATTAATTTTTTACTGGTGAGATGGATTCAAACTGAACTCCAAATTTTATTTTTATTTATTCAATTATAAATCAATCCAAGTACTTAACCTTGAAATAAGTCATATCTTAACTCACTTCTAATAATTTTCAAACCAAAAATATTGATATAAAAATATAACTAATGACAGAAATCAACGAACAAATTTTTTTTTTTAAATGTTCATAATTTGACCTGAATAATTGAAACTACTTGATAGAAAAAAAAAACCTTAATATAATAAACATAAAAATAATAAATACAAATAAAACCAGAAATATATAGATTATTTTATTATATAGCAACTTCTGGGAAAATTTAAAAAAACATAAAACTCTGATTATCTTTTATTTATTCATTTAATGACGTTATAGACTCCTTTTGTGACCATTCTCAAACGTAATTCCTGAAATCATAAATTAAACATTGTCTTAAATTTTTCTGGAAAAAAAAAACTTTTTTTTAAAACATTCTGTGTCATTATAATTATAAAAACATATTATATATCAAAATCGATATCCATCTAATAAAAACAAATACATATTTAATGGTTAAAATTTTGGTAGCAGTCTTTTATGACATATATTTGAGACAGAGCCAAAAACACCAAAAATATTCATAATCTAATAACTATTTCGTGTTAATACACCCGTCTAACTGAAAATGGGCCCATAACATCATCCTATGATTTTCAAAGAGGTTTATTTACAGAAAAATATGTGTCCGCTAGAAAATATGGAACAATTATTTTGAATATAAATAATATTGGAAATGTTTAAGTATCAACTAGGTTATTTTTTCTTTTTTTACATAACAGAACTGATGATCTTATACTGTTAGCAGACTGAGTATTTCATACTTCTGTTCTTATGCACTTTCTAAAACTATGTAGAAATAATAAGTCGCTTTAAAGTGATAAAAGAAACATATTGAATGTGTATTGAATCATAGGCCTCAGGGAGGGAAAATTCACATACAACAACACCGGGTACGAGTACAATTACCACACGGCCATGTTCGGCGGCCTCATGAGCAGCGAGAACAGGGGATACGGCGACTTCAGGATCTCCTACTTCAGGGAGGACGTCGGCCTCAACAACTACCTCTCCGAAGTCACCTTCAGGAACCCTCAGTGGATGTCCTCCGAGAAGTATAACACCCCATGGCTCAAGAGGAGAGGAGAGAACTACTACCAGATCCTCCAGCAGCTGTTCGCCAGGTACAGCCAGGAGAGGACCGCTCACGGTCTCCCCAACGCTGGACATCTCGTCTGGGACCAGCCGATCAGGGTATGCGATCTTGATTAGAGTTTGATTCAGTCGAGTAAGTGGGCGTATATTGAAAATTGTATTTGTTATTTCAGGTTGGTTACAATCCTCGTGTTACCTTCATGAATGGACAACCTATGTACAACAGACCTGATGGCTTGATCCCCGAGCAGTTCAACCGTCGTGCAGTCGTGAGGGCACAGACCTTGGAAAGGAGGATCCTCGATGCCATCGATAATGGTTTTCTTTGGGAAGCAGTACGTACCTTGCCTACTTCATATAATTCGTTATCAAGGTAGCACATATAACTTATATTACGAACAACTCTAATTCCAATATTTTTTATTGTTTAGTCCAACAAAAGTCTCATACCTTTGAACAATGAGGACGGTTTCGATCTCCTCGGAAAAATCGTCTTCGGTACCGCCGACAGGCCAAGCAAGAACTTCTTCCAGTCTCCCTACTACGCCGCTCTGGAAGCTCTTTCTTTCATCAGTTCTACAGCCAGTGATCGTTCAGTAAGTCATACATAATACCTTTACAACTTGTAAAATATTTTCTGATTTTTATTTTTGTATTTTTAATTTTTTAGTACGTTGGCAACGCCCTCTCATCACCAATCACAGCTTCCAGAGATCCGGTATACTTCAACTACTTGGCAAGGATGATCACCATGTTCTTCCAGCACTACAAGAGGTTGCAGGCTCCTTACAGTCACGGCGAAGTAAGTTTTGCCTCAGTGAAAGTTAGGAATTATTTTCAAATTTAAGTCTAAGGTTAATATAATTTATTAATTTTCTATCCTCTACATTTAAATTGGGTTTTTCAGCTTGGTTTCAACGGTGTATCAGTTCAGAAGGTGGAAGTTGACAAACTGATGACCTATTTCGATATGTTCGACTACGAAATAACTAACGGCGTACCAGTGCCCAAAGCCTCCGATTACACCGACTTCAGGTACTACGCCAGGCAGTACCGCCTCAACCACAAGCCCTACCATTACAACGTGACAGTTAACAGCGAACACGCCGTCGATGGAATCGTCAGGGTCTTCCTAGGACACAAGTATGACGCCGATGAACACTTACTCACCGTCAACCAAGCTAGAATGACCTTCGTCGAGATCGACAGATTCATCGTCAAATGTTAGTGTTTTCATTCTATAGTATTGAGTAAATAACAATACCTTTCAATAATTAATAAATTCGCTACGAAAGACTAAAATTGAAGTCTATATTATTGTACTGATGGAAACTTTGTAAATGTTGAACATTGTTTTATTACAGTGGCCGCTGGAGTGAACCTAATCGAAAGGAGCTCAAAGGAATCTCCCATCTTCACAAGTGATCGGGACGGCTTCAGGAACCTCTACACTAGCGTCAACAACGCCATCAACCAGAAAACTCCATTTTACATTTCAGAGGTAGCTTTAAACATATCTCAAATATTGATTGATTTTTATTATTATTATTATTATTATATTTATTATGAATCGTTAAAAATGTATGCAAGAATTTATTGAATGAAATTTTATTTAAAAAATTAAAAGTTATATTAATTGCATGGTTTTACAAAATATGAAAGGATTATTTATTTTTTTTTTTGCTAGTTGAAATTGTGTCTTAGACCAAATTAATACAACTTCATCAATTTTTTGAGCCTAAATACTTTTTCAAACAAATGCCGGCATTTATTTTTACTAAAAAGTACTTCATTTATTCACCAATCATATTTTTATTTAAAAATAAGGTATGTGTATTTTAATAAAAATCTATCGATTATGGTAAATAGTAAGTCTTTTTTTAAAACTTTTAGTAATCAATGTATTAAACGAAATATCAAAAATAGATCGGGAGCTGTCAACGAAAGAGGCTACATTCAAGCTTACTTGTACGATTATAGGGGTAGAACTTAACCTTTAAATAAATAAAATAATTTCGGGAAGCCCCCAAAACAAGCTCAAGTTGCAATTACTAATAATAACATTATTTTATGATCGTCGCTACACGCGTTTGGCTTCGCTTGTTAGTCGAACAGTTAGTTTACTTTAAACTAACATTAAATGTACTCGTTAACGACAAAATATAGCTGATCAGTTATCAAGAAATTAATTATGCAGTGATTACTATCATAAAATGCAGTTTTAAGAATTTCAGAAAATTCTAAAATTGCACTTTAAAAGTAAACTTTGTACTTTAAATATTTCAGCTCCAGACTATTCTTGAAGGAATCTGTATTATAATAGTTTACACAAATTTTAATTTTGATATGAGCATAATTTTTTGCAATTTTATAGCTGTACCCTCCTTCTAAAAAAAATTATTATAATCCTAGCTTACACCACAAGCAATGCGTCCATAAATTCTGTTCATTTAGAACAGAAATAGGTGCTTCAGTGTTAAACATTGTAATTTATTTTCATTACTATTTATTTGTCCCTTAGTATGGAAGTTTTGCAAATTTAGACGCTACAAAAATAGTTCTCTCTTTGAAAATACATAAACCCAAAAAACTTACCCACCATCCAAAAAAAAAGTTATTGCTCATGCCTCCCTGTTCCTGGCACCGCTGTACCTCGGCGCCCGGACTAGTACTCTTCTGAAAGCATTGGATAGTTTTTAATGCAAGAGACTATGATTTTATGGTAGTCCAATTAACACTTAGGGACATGAAGAATAATAAATGAAGTAATTTTATACTTATACTTTTCAGTACGGCCATTGCGGACTTCCCGAGAGGCTCCAGCTGCCGATGGGCTGGAGAGGAGGACGCCACGTCCAACTCGCAGTCGCCATCAACAGCTACGACCGCAACTCCGCACAGCCAGGTAACAACAACTTCGACATCGCCTGCGGAGGCGCTGCCCTCTACGACGGCCGCCCCTTGGGATTCCCCTTCGACAGGCCCCTCGCCCACGACGACTTCCATCTTCCTAACATCTACTTCAAGGACGTCACCATCGATCACAGAGAACAGACTGAGGTCAACAGACCAGCTGCATCTTAAGAGACTGATTCTGCACTGATTTTTTTAATTTTAAGTTTCTACTCAGCATTAAATAAAAAACTAAAAACAGTTTAATAAAAATATTTTGTTATTTTTTTAAACACACCATTTCAAAACATTTAATTGTAGAAAGATGATACAGACGGCAGTGAAGAAAGATATAAAAAAAATAGCAGACAAAATTATTTATGAGATATAAAGTTGTAAAAAAGATGATACATAAAAAAAATTGATATCAAAGGATATAAAAATATAAATATGAACAAATAGAGCACTAACTAGTGACAAGTAATTAATGGTTTATTTTTATTCAATATATAAGATTCTGGTAGGTCTTACATGGTTATTATAACAGTTTCATTTTTTTTTTACAATTCATTAAAGGGGATATAATCTCCAGCAAAAGGCACCCCTAAATATTTACAATGCTATAAATATTGAAAAATTGTGAAAAGTATATGTATAAAAAAAAAATGAATAGATAAAAATAATAATTCTTATGAGAAAAAAAAAAGAAAAGTAACAAAACAATGACATTTATAGATTTAATAAAATAAATAACTGACTTCTAATAGGAGGACAAAAAAAGTTAATTCGAAAACAGACGAAGTGAAAAAAAATAGTAAAGACAATGTAGAAATAGATAAATATAGAATTTATAATAAGATATCTTGATCAAACTGGGTTTCAGGCTTCGAAATTAGGTTGGATTTCTCAAGTTCTAAGTTACTGCTCCTTTAACTGAGAGTGGAATTTTTTTTTATGAAGTCGTCATTTTATTCCATTTGCATTTCCCGATGCAATTGGCTGTTTCTAACAAACCAAGGGACATCCACTACGATTCTTAGGACCTTATTTTGGAATAATTGTAATTTTTTTCTTTTTCCTAAAGATGCTGCTCTCCACAGACTTCACAGTCCTATATCAGTAACGGAATTAGTATTGTTTTAGAAATAAAAATAGCTGTTTCTGGTTTTATTTTAGATGTTTTACTTACAATAGGATATAGCATTGCTAACCTTGCCTTGTGGCAATCAAGGTGAATTTCTAGGTTTCTTACTGTACACTAATGAGTGATAGAATTCCAAATGTACTATTGAAGTAATGAATAATGAAATAATAATATATAAAAATAATAACAAATCTTACAAAAAAAAATAAAAAGATAGAAACAAAGAAAGAAAGAATGAAGAAGTAAATGAGATATAAGCATGGTGTAATTAAAAATTAAGCAGATAGATAAATTTAGATAAAGGGATAAATAAAGGAATAATATAGTATAATAAAACAGAAATAATATATAGGTACTAACCTAAATCCTGGAAGATGTTAAGTGAGGGTTTAAAACAGAAAAGACAATGGAAATTAGAAGTTCAAAATAAATTTGTGCATAGCAAGAACACTAAATGTAAAAAATAACTTATTATAAAGAAGTATTATAATAAGGTAATACAAATGTAACAGAAAGCATAAACCAGAAAACAAATATATATGTATATATATAATTTTATATCTTCCTTGACAGCCACCCCGACCATTTCCCTACAATTAATTACATATAGTCAACTCAAAATCGTCCACCATTTTAAATTTTTTTTTTTCGGGTATCATGAAGGGTACAAGATTTAAAGTTGATCTAGAACTTGACTCTTGTATTTATTTCGAAACTAGGTTAATATTAACAAGTTCTAAATGAGTGCCTTGATTCTCCCAGAAAGTTGTAAATAACTTAGACACTGTCTAGGTCAGTGCATCCCAATTCAACAAATCCTAAACAAAGTAGGATACGCCCTGAGCTCCATTTTACAGAGGTAGGTTTAAATATATCTATTTGTGTAGAGCTTCAGAACAAAAATGTCAATATTCATATCTCAGTGCTGGTGCAAAATAAATATTGACTAATTCAGATGAAATTCGAACAACGTTCTGAACCAAGCACCCTATGACCCATTCCCTTTGTGTTCATACTTTTTAAAGAATTAAGTAGAAATGACTATTCAGGATTAAAAAAAACCATATAACATATTGTTATCAATACTTACGTGTGTCTTTTTACTGATTAATCATAATCATTAAATTAAAGTTGAAATATTCTGCTTGTTCACTTTCACTTAAAAAGTAGAGAAGCTTCGTCCAATAAAGAAGTATTATTCATGCAGGAAATAAAAATATATTTGTAGAATTGAAAGTTTTCATTTTCGTAAGTTGGATTTAGGTTCTAGACATTAAGGAACAAATGGGATCTCCTATATTTGTGTTGGGGTAGCTATTGCCATCAATCCGATTTTTATGAAATGTTCAGAGATCAGGAGAAACGTATTTTTCTTTGGATATTTACATTTAGAAAATGTACTTGCAGGTTCAAAAAGTTTGGGCAACTGAAGTAGTAGTCTAAAATCAGCAACTGTTTCGCACATTATGAGTTTTTACTAATTAAGTTCAGAACTATGCACCTAAAATAAAACCTGACCTATTTATTTTTTAAAACTGGTCAAATTTTCTGTAATTTGAAACCAAAATGAGCTCTTTATAATCATTACTTTCCAAAACACAGGTTTTCTTAAAATAGCCAATATTCTTAAAGAATTCAAACATTTTTGTGAGACAAAAACAACCATATAGAAAGAATTTTTTTTTCAACAAATTCTTTAAATAGAAAAATATATGTATAAAAAACCGAATCTTTGGAAAGTTTAATTTAGATTAATAAAATTATACATATAATATGAGTTGTAATTAATTACTTTCCTTTCTGAAAAATAATTAATCAGAAGTATGTGTACGTATTTCTTTACTTTGCAGATTTGTTTTATGATAATGTGCATCCACTCAACTTGGCTATAAGCAGAGTAACTCTTTATCAAAGGAGTACTAATCGGCAGCTTCTATAATGAGTTGCTTTTAACTGGGAAGTTGTAGATTAAATTTATATTGTAATCTTTACATTATAACACATTCCACTAGGTGCCCTCTGTGAAATTATATATATTATATATATATTTAATATATATTAAATAATAGTTTAATTAATCTTACCATTCTAAAAGTAATTCTGCTCAAGAATAACTTTTTCATAAAATATAATCCAATTGAATGAGGTAACAATAAGAATTAAATACAAAAATATATTTTATAAAAAAACATAAATAATACACTTTTTAACATATTAAATAAATTTTGTGTGTGTGTGTGTTTACATATACACAAGCACGCAATAATCAACAAAATGATGATACATTTGAGGATAACAATAAAATAGGCAATATTAAGTTGGATGATAAACCAACCAAAATTTCCTTGATACATCAAAAATTCTATAAGCCTCAGAATTTCAGAAAAAACAAAACATGAAATATCATATACACGTGTAGCTCCATTTATCTTTTTCGTAACTTGAAAAAAGTCATAATTACATGGTATAAATACACTGACAATTTTTTCTTAAAGTTAATCAAAGCAAAACAGACAATTTTTTCTATGAATGAAATTATAAAAAGAAAAATTGTAATAAAATATTACGATACCAACACAACCAAACCTATGCATCATGAACATCAAATTCAACTGGAGGTACAAGTTTCCAAGTGTTTTTCCCTTGAGACACGCATTGCACATTCATTTTATACTGTCCAGGGATAAAAAATACCACATTGAAGCAGTAATCAGCACTTCCATGTTCTAATACCTAAAATAAAATATATTGAATCAATTAACTAATTTAAGTAAATAAAAATTGTTAAGATTAAGAAACTTTATGAATCAGAAAATATATTATATAAACACTGTTATAAAAATTCTTTGAACAAAGTCATATTTAAAAATATTTAAATTGTGAGAGGAAGTAAAGGCACAATTACTGAACAATAATATTTTATAGTTCTAGATTGTGTGCATTGGATCACTGTTAGCCTTAAAAACATTTAATGATTGACCAGCAGATAAAACACAAAAATGGGCAAAAAAAATGGATTTAATGTTTTTGATATGAGGAGAAGATAGTCGGGGGGAGGGGGAGAGGGTTTCTGTTAGTAATGATACACAAATAACTAAAACTTATTTATTTGTGCCAACATTTCGACCTAAATTTCATATCTTCTTCAGAACTGAAAATAAAAAACCTGATAACCTTAATTCGGACAAAAATACAAATAAAATAATAACAAACTTGGAAACAAATATGAAAAAAGTTATTAAAAATCTGATGGTTCTCATGTAAATAAAGAAATTAACAAAATGAAATGTGGGGGAGAAATGATAAGAAATGAATAATGAGAAAGCGAAATTAACATAATAAAATATGTAAGTAATGATTAAAAATATATAAATAGTGAAACAATTTAAATTAATATAGTGAACTGTGCGAAAGAAAATGATGTAAATTAATCTACTATCTACTTAATTTATTGTTATATATGTTTCCAAGTTTGTTTGTTATTAATTTATTTTTATGTTTCTCTGAATCAAGGATGTTATCTCATTTTTGTATCATTACTGATGACATCCTAAGACCATGTTCTCTGCATATCAAATTGATGGTCAACTATGAACACCTTATTTAATTAGAGTTTGTGAATAAAAAGGTACTCTGCCCTGGTTTTAGGAAGGTTTTTTGTAACTCCTAATTTAGAATATGTTTGTTTTTTAATTATTAAAAAATTTATATTAAGTGACAACAATATGCTGTTATTAGCAATACAAGACTAATAAGGACTAAACAAAGCCTAATTTGAAATAGATGTTCAATCATATACTTGATGATGAGGTGACAACCTTGAAACATTTTTATTGTTTATTAACGATATAAAATAAATAATTAAAACAAGGAAGAGAACCTTTTCAATCACAAGTTTGAATTACATATGAAACTCTTCCAATAGAAGATATAACCTTATTTAATGTTTTTATTTATTATAATCTATCACTCTTCAAAATCACTTTTAGTCCAATTGAATTGATAAGTAGTTTATGATCTTCACTTTATGTATTATATTTTCAATTTTGTCCTATTTGTAAGTATTAAAACTATATCAATATCTTTATATCACTTTTATTTTGTTTTTATATAACTCAATAGAACAAATAAAACATAGTACGAAATGTCAGTACACATAAAACAGTAAAATATTACTTGCAGGGCATTTTATTGACTTAACTCAAATCATTATTTCTAATACTTTAGCAACAATTACCAGTATCTACATACCTAAATTAATCTAATAAAAATTAAAATAAAATAAATAACTCACTATAGGTAAGTGCAAATGAGAAGGCCCTGCCATGGCTAGGCGAGTATCCAAATTGAAATTGTAAGTATTATTTTGATAGTCTTGGAAGAATTGAACAGACAGGGAGATATCTTTTAGAGGCCATGGGAGGGAATTCCGAGCCACGATTTGTATCTGAATGCATTCACCAATTCCGACCATCATAGGTGCACCACTAGCTTCCTCTCCATTTATATGAACATCTGAAAGGTGATGGGTAATATGTCAATATTATTAAATTTACATAAAAGTTATTGATAATATAAATATTAACTTCTGTAATAAGCAAAGGTATAAAAGGATACAACAGACGATCATTGTCTAATTCAAAGGGCTTCAGCATAATGCACTAGATGAGACTTTATACTGATCATTGTTGCTAATGACCAATAGTTCAAAACCTCTTTAATAATCAAACCACTATTAATTTAAAAATAAGTGCACTTCCTTGAATTAACAAATAATAGCTCAACTCCCACCCCTAAATTGGAACTTATCCCCTCTATATATATATATATATATATATTGATTCAATGGGACATGGTAGGAGTACCGTCAACCAACGAAAGTAGAAAATTTTACCTAACAGTCATGAAGGGTTTGATCTTCTAACAGTGAAATCTGTTTCCAATTTAAACTCTGGTCTGAAAAAATAAATTATTATCTCTTTCTACCTTGAAGTTATCTTTTCAATCTTCACATTACAGAACTACTTATAAATTACATTAACAAACTGAACACTGTTTTCAGAAGTAAGTAAGTTAAAAATTAGTTTTCCTTGAAAACTGAAAAAATAAAATTACATCTCTAAAATGGCTTCTCAGACATCTGGAGAACACCTCCCTGGTTAATAACAATGCTAAATATACAGGATGAGATCAATTTGCAGTAATTTTTCAGAGGTTAATTTGGCTAATAGTTCACAGCAAAGAAATTCACATAAAAAAAAACCTATACTAATACAACTCATGAAAGGTCAGTTCTTTCTAAGGAAATAATGTTGCTTATGCAGTAGGGCAGGGAGGTCTGTTCATAAACATGCTTGACTGTTAGGTCTTCCTCCAACTAAGAGAATACACTTTAGGGCTCCCAAACCTACAGGGTTAACACATGTCAGCAGTAACAGAATAAATGATTATCTGTAACAGCCAGGCTCAGGATTTATCAACACAGTACCTTGCTCAAGGAGTTACCTCGCTACCCCATAAACAATAAGGAATCTAATCTCTCCAAATTCAGAAAAAAATCATATTTATTAATAATATGTTTGAATTCTATCAATAAAAGCTTTTATTATTCACAAGCTATTACTATTACAAAGAACATAGTACTGTTAAAAAGAATAGTCAATTTCTTTTCAAACAACATTCTAGCTGTTAAACCATAGTTAAGATTTCTTTAAATTATAATATAAGGTAGTACTAATATTAAATTTAAGTTATGAATAATTTTATTAGTAAAATTTAACTTAATTAGAGAAACAAATAAATATATAGCTGACCCCAGCTGATAGGAGACATTCTCACAATATCCAACATATGAGTGGATAATGTGATGCCTTTGAGGGAAGCTTTTCCCTTCCGACCACCGAGCTCCCAATCCACTTCAACGAGTGATGCTATATGATCGCTGCAGGCTAAATTTAGATCAACTATATCCTTTATCGAATCCTCACCTTGGAAATACTATAAACAAAAATTATAATTAAAAGAGACTTCTATATAAAATATGTAATATAAAAGTGTCTTTAAGCTTTTATAGCTTGGGTTACAAAATAGCTTATGATGAGAAAAAAAAAAAGAAAGTGTAAATGATGTCGGTGGGGTTCTCTAGAAAGTGATTGATTAAAAAAAATATATATATTTAATAGTTAATATACAACATATTAAACATTGAGAAGTGGCTATAGATCCACTGCTTGATGTTTATTAAAATATTTAATAATAACTATGAAATATGCAAATTTCAAAGCAGCCTAAAATTCTGAGCAGAAAGTATCTATTGCGAATCATGACTATATTTGCGGTACTTCTGGTGAAGTAGGAAGATTAAAGAGGACATACATAAATGAAACTAAACGCACTAATATTAAGACATAAAGTTATATCTTTTCCTTCTTGATCTTTCCTTTTCTACTGAAGTGTACTGTGAGGTGCCTTTGATTAGAGCTTAATCCATAGATCTTGGATCTGTTAGAAAGGTGAATACTAAGGAGTCACAGCCCAGTTAAGCCAATGGTACCTAGAGAATATTCACGAATGCTGAATTAACAAAACTTTACAGTTATCCAGGAATTATAAAGATGATAATAGTGGAACATCTTTGATGGGTAGGTCGTAGTTAAGAATTGATGGGGCAACAGCAGATGCAAGGTCAATCTAGAAAATCCTCAACAGGAGAGCTCAAGTGAATAGTAGAGAGCACTAGGAAACCTAACTGCCTGAGGTCCAGACACTTCGGGAGTTTTAGTGCCAAGAATGACAATGATGATTAGTTGTCATAAAGTCCTTCTTCATTTGGTCCAACCATACTTCCTTCAGTTATATTCTTTAGATAAGTCACATGGCACTTCTCACAATCGATAAAGGCAGTTGGTTTTCTAATTCATCTTGCCACTTACTTGCTAATTTCAAGTATGAGATATGCAACAGCATCTTTTCTAATACTTTATTTCTTAACAGAGCAGATAGGACTGAGTATTTTAGTTACTTCCATATGAACTATGAACTTCTTCACTGTTAAAGACAACCATAATGAAGTTTTATTCTAATTTTTATTCAACAGGAGCGAATGTAACACACTTTTTTCTTCTATGAACTTGTGTTTAGTTTCTTCTCCATCCAATTAACATTCAAAAACCTAAATAATCAAATGTAGAGGAAACTATCTAAGGAGAGATGCCTCAATCACAATGAATTTAATATATTTAAATTTATATTTTTAAAAATACACTAAAACTATCACATTGTGTAAACTTAATAATAAATATCAACGATAAATGTATTTTAAAATATATCGGATCAACAAAGTACTCAATATTTGAAATATTTACAAAATTATCATAAAGCATAGGAAAAATTATAATACTCACTTTACCAACTTTGGAAAGAGGACACCTATCAACCGGGATTGGAACTCTGCAAGATTCTCCTTCTTCAATTAAAATACATTTATTAGCAGTGTACTTAACTTCTACCTCTTGATTAGTCATGTTAACAACATCCAAGACCATATAAAACTGTGAACTTCTAAAAAATGAGAAAGCTTTCAATAAAAAGGTGTGAGCCATAGTAAAAAAAAAAGAAAAAGCAATTCCTTACGTCTCTGCAGGGAGCACATCCCAGTTTGAAATTAATATAGAATTGGTAATATCGATATGAAGGAGGACAGTTGCTACTCGGCAATAACCAGCATCCAGGCCAGGCTTAGCGGAATAGCGCACTTTAATTCTACATTCAATACCCTGTTGAAAAACAAAGGTTAAAAATAAGTGGGGGGAAAAATAACAATAGATACTGATTATATTGTATAACAATTCAACATTGAAAAGATGGATAGGATCAGAGTTTAACTCTGTAAGAAAAAACAAAGGTTTCAAAAAAGTGAGAAACCAATATATTATTAAAATAACAATGGTGTAAACAAAATTATTATAAATACAGAAATTTCAATTTAATAAAAAAAAAATGATATACCAATACAAAATTTTTTTTTCCTACTCTTATTATATTAGGAGTTTTCATGATCTTTAGTTTAACATGTTGAAGTGTATTTATTGGAGAAATATTTTCTTCTTTTAGCATGTTAAAATGATATAACATTTAACATGGTTGATATTCTAATAAAAAAATATATGATTGCAAAGCATTTTTGAACAAAGTACTGCATTAAAAATCGTCTTTCGTTCTAGAGAATACCTTTATATTTGTTAACTGAGATTGGACAAAGGAACAAGGGAGTTCTGGTTTAAAGATGATTTAAAAATAAAATATCGATATCAGATGAAAGATAATTCAAACAAGAATAATTAAAAAAATGAAATGATATTAGAAAAATTACCTTCGTTGAGTTATCAATATTCAGTTTATTAAACTGAGAACTAAGTGAATTAAGACTGCTTGGTCCTGATCTGTAAGAAAATAAATGCTATAATTGAAAATTAAATATATTGGATTTTAAAATTTACTTTATTTTTATATCTAAAATATTATGCTGTTCTTATGTTTTGTTTTTCATTTCAATGCATAGTAAGTTCTGAAATACAGTTTATATATTTTACAACACGATTAATCGAGATATTTATATATTCATGAAAGTAATCCAAATCTCAAATCAGGATTTTTTATATATTAATTAAATCCTTTTTTTCTGGTGAAAAATATATAATTCATTTTGATAACATCAATGAATATACCTAAAAGAAGGAGTTGGTGTGGTCAGATGGTCATACATCCCTGGTCTGAAACTTGATGATAATGATGGGAAGGAATTGGTCCCTGAAAATAAACTGCTTCTCATGCTGCCAGCATCTGTTTATTAAGTATATTAACATTAATATTGTCCTCTTTAGTTATAAGAATTAATTAGTTAAATGAACTTGACAAACCTGGCGGAAAACTGCTCACAAAATTAGCAACAGCGAAGAAAGTAATTGGTAGTCGAACTTGAGCATCTTCTGCCAAGGGCAAGTGGTCTTTGAGCTGTGCAGTGTCACAAGTAATCATATTCGGGTCTAATCCAGAATCAACAATGATTTCGACAACTTCAACAGGGCCCCTTCCAACATTCTTCAGCACTAAATCATACACAGTCCTGAGGAAGGGCGCAAATAACACAAATTAATAATACTCAAAATAATGCAAACTAAATTTAACAGCTAAGTTAAAAATTATAACTTTAACCAAAAACATATTTTGTATTTAACACAATTTATAATCACTCAGGATAAAATTTTAAAAATAAACATTAGTAACTGGAAGAACATAATATATCTAACCTTCAAACCAATTTTCTCCAAAATAGAAAAAAAAGGATAATAAATAATTACTGAAGCCTTAATAAAAAACTAGTATAACGGACCAGTTAATCTCAATTATAGATGTTGAATGAAAGTACATATAATCACTTTAGCTGCGATATCTTGTATGTTAATAAAAGAATACAAAATATTATGAAAAAAAGATGATCTGGGTGAGAGTAAAAAAAAAAAGCGCAAAATAGATTATTAACAAATAGGTTGTAAAATAAATAGTTAGCAACCTATTTGGAGCTACTTTTATTTACTACCACCCAATCAATCTTCCTTCATTAATTACATATGGTCATTAATAATCTTCCAATGTTATAAAATAAAAATAATGATTCTTTCTAGAGAAATCTCGAAAGAATTCACTCAGAAAATATTTAATAAGTACAAAACAATGGTTGGGGCGAGATACCTCTTTATTTTTTTTGGACTTGGAAGGTATCACAGATTAAGCAACAGTATATTAAAAACTCAATATTAAAAATGAAAAATTTAAATTAAGAACAAATCAATTTTCTTTTCACTGTGTAGAAATAGTTGACCACGGATTAACTCAAGGTTGAGAGATAGAAAATATTAATAATAATATTAATAAAATATAAATAATCTTTAAAAGAGCATTTAATTTACTCAATTTTATTTTTTTCAGCATCTCCAATGACTATTTCAAAATTTTTCTTTTATTTTGCCAAAAGATATTTTATAAACATAATCGATATGTTCATTGAGCATCTAATTTTTCGTAGGTAAACTGGTGAATGAATCAAGTTATGGTGAATGAATCAAGCTGTGGTGAATGAATCAAAGTTCATTTATAATGAGGAGTTAATAGTTAACTCCAGATAAGGAGAAGATGGTTGGGTGTGAGGTCAATAAAGTTACACAAATAAGTAAAACTTATTTATTTGTTCCAACGTTTTGATAATAAGCTTATTACTTTTTAATCATCTGTAATACTGCCCATCTTTGGATCTATTGCAGCATACATTCCGTTTTCTTTCTTGCCCATTATATCATATATATTATTTTCTTTCACAAATTTCAATATGTTAATTTAAATTGTTTTTACTATTTATATATTTTCAATCATTATTTACATATTTTATTATATTCATTTCAATTACCCATCATTTACATTTTCTTCCACACTTTTAATTGTTTATTTCTTTATTTACATGAGCACTGATTTTTAATAACTTTTTTTTATCATTTGTTTTGTATAATTCTAACCCCTACAATATTATATTTCATCTTCTATTAGTATCAACAACTATCTACTGAATTTATTGTTAAGTATATTTCCAAGTTTGTTTATTATTTTATTTTTATTTTTTTTAAGTTTTACTTATTTGTATATTTTTACTAACTGCATCCCCCACCATCTTCTCCTCATATCTATTAACACCTCATCATTTAGTATTTTTTTTTATTTATTTATTTTTTTTTTTTTACAAAATATTGGATTTTCAAAAGCTTCCCTTTCAGAAGCTGTACAGAGACAAGGTGGTACTCAAAAATACTTACAGACAAGATATTAAAACCTTCAATCCATAGACAGCTTCTTCTCTTTGCCTCCTTGCTTTTAGAAAACTAGAAGCTATTCCACAGAATAATTAAAGGCATGATAGAGGAAATCCTCCAGTATTTTAAGCTCAACAAACATGAGAAATGAACCCTTCTCCTCCAAATAGAACAAGATACAGAAAGATAGAGAAACCATTTTATGGGGTCAATTGAAGACATTGCCATTGGTGAAAGAGGACCACAATGACTAATAGAAAGAAGTTGATGAAGAACAAGAAGATGTGATAACGGCAATGAAATCTGAGAAAGCAGCAGGACAATTCATGAAGTATTATGGGTCCAGTACTTGATAAGGAAGTATTGTTATGACCAATATTTGAGCAAGTTGATTGTACTTAACCACCAGATTCCTCCAATCTGATTGAAGGATAAGGTATCCACTTCATAAAAGCCACAGGAGTCTCCCAACCCTGGAGTCAATCCATGTTAGAAAGGCAAAAATTAAATTAATGAAATAAATGTTTGAACATGGATCAATAAGAAGGTGCCTTACCCACTCAACTACTCCTCTCTTAGATGTATAATTTCCTAAAAACATAATAATAGAACAAAAATTTAAATTACCTTTCACCTGCATAGAGAGAAATAACAGAAGCAGTTTGTTCGCTTTCAGGTCCAATGACAATTTTGGCCTAAACAGATAATCATACCTAAATTAATTTGACGTTGAAATCCTTCAATTTATACTTGAAAAGATAATAAAATCAAAATTACAAACTTCAAGTAGAGGAAGGGCAGGAACTACTTCTATGACAAATTGTGACTGGTGAATTTTAGGCAGATTTTTTAGGCGACAATTGCTCTTTACTCCTAAAGTATGCGTTGAATATCCTACAAAAATAAAATCCAAAAACAGAATTAATAAATACAATTTTATCAAGAATATTATAAAATTTCAACAAGAAATAATTGGAATAAAATAAAATAAGGGTGTAAGCAATAAAAAAAAGTTGAATCTATTGAATGGAAGAAATTAGCCCTAAAATAGATGCTTGTCAGTGCTTATTAAATTGGTGTAAATCCCAAGTTAGTATTAAAACTCTTTATGAGTATTAAGCAATATTTTTTTTAAATACATAAAAAATTCCAATTAAATTTACATATATATTACAAAATATCTTAATGTTTACCAGAAATTTCTAACTCTCCAACTTCTTTAGGCGTCCCAGCAAGAGTCACAGGATATTTTACAGCATCCGGAGGTAAAGTAACAGTAAGTGGAAGTGTTTCAAAAACCACACCATTTGTTAACAGCCGCTAAAAGATGTATGAATAAATTTAATAATAGTCTTGTTACCAGAAATTAATTAATAATAATTGTGTCATTAACAATAATGGCCAACTGCCAACTTATTAACCAATGAGATAGTGTGAATGATCCTTGAAAATGGCCGGAATGGCTGAAACGTAGGAGTGTAAAGATAATAAAAAAGTGTTAAGACTATATTGATGTTTTTGTAAATTTTAATTATTTTGGGTATTTAAAAAAAAAAAAATCTCTGCTCTAATAAATTTTAGAAGAAATAAATACCTCATAGATGACAATTGCAGATAACAAAATTTGTAAAGCATTAGCATGAGGGAAAAAAAAAACAAACGAAAATTCAAACATTATTGTTTTTTCTCCCAATTAAAAAAAAAAAATTGAAAATTCAAACATTATTGTTTTTTCTCTCAATTAAGATTATATATATGCATCTAATAGAATGTTAGAATAAAGCATAAAAATGGAGACAAATTGTACTAAATATACAGTTAAAAGCTAAACATCATTGGAAAATTGTTTATTACTCATTCTTTGTTTTGGAAAAAGGGCAGAGCGAATCAAGCAAAAAATCTATACAACAATAATATTATAAGAAGTTTATTATAAACAAAAAGATTTGTTATTAGAGCAACTAAAATTTATCCCTATCACATATTTTGAAATATTTTCTAATTACATATGATAATGTTGATAAATGTTTTGTCTTACCATATTAGATACTTCTAATTCAAAAGGCAAAGGATTAGTTAATTCTACTTTGACTTCACATTCTTCTTCAGCAACCCAAAGGTAGCCTTTAAATATAAATACAACATAAATTAAGATAGTAATAAAATAATTTCATAATTTTCCCCTGATAAAATATCTTATATCTCACTTAGTTTGCTATCTTTTGTCGATCCTGACTTTCTTTCCATTGAACCAAAGTTAAGGGGTGTAAATAAAAATGGCCCATAATCTTCTTTGACTTTTTCCATTTTCATAGGTTGTAGATGCTGTCGTAATTTATGAACTACAAAGCTCCTGTTAAAACACATAAATGATAATACATATGTAACAATTAAATTAAAGTAACTTACTCTTACTACTACAATAAGCCGAAAAAAATACATTGATTCAAAATTTACTATAATAAAAAAAAAATTTATTTTAGATTTTATTTCCTAGGAAGTTGTTTGTTCTATTTATAATTAATTTTGTTTATTTATAATTTATTATTACTATATTAAGATTTTAGAGTAAAAAATAAAGTCCCTTTAGAATATTTACATTTCGTGTTTTCTCATTTTCAAGTACTAATATTAGCTATTGCTAAGTACATCTATTCCTTTTTGGAAATTTTGTCTTATGGTTATGGTTACTTAATTAGAAATTAAAACACAACGTTGTTTAAACAATTTTAACAGTATTTTGTTATAATTTTTAATTAAGTAACCATAAGATAAAATTTTGAAAAATAAATGGATATACTTAACAATAAGGAATATTAGTACTTGAAGATGGATAATCCTAAAACGTTGTACTAGCAAATATAGAATATTGGTAATATTCTCAAGGAAGTTTATTTTTCACCTCAACATCTGAATATAATTTTTTTTTAAAAATATAAAACGTTGTTTATACAACCAATGGATAAACTATTCAAATTTCAGTTCTACGTAAACCCACTCTTTTGCAACCTTGCCCAGAATATCCTACTACAATAATTTTAAATCTACTACATCAGCAACAGAACTGAAGAAGCTGAGTATATCAATCAACACTACCGATACCAAATTTCACAATGACTTACATTTTTTTCTTTACAATATCCTATTTTATTGTCTAAGTGTATAAAATGTTTTGTATCTATAATTAAAGATTTGTTCAGCATTATGTTCAGTCTATATTCATTTGTTCCTTAAATTTTATGTGTTATTTTGAACATTGGTACAATAAAGAAGCCACTCTAAGCAAAGGCCAGGTTTCACTGTTGGATTTTTGATGTTAATAATATACTTATTTAAAAAAAATAAAAAAAGATATCTCAGAACAAATGATCCCTTTTTCTAATAATTACTTTAATACTGGTGATATTAATTGAATAAGTATACTATAAATTTAACAATATCCAAGTGGTCTTCATTAATCTGCTAAATTTTAACTTAAAAACGACACTTCACCAAACTTAGACTTAATTTCATACTCAGCAGTAGGAATGTGAATGAGATTAGCCGGTGGGATAACGAGACCAGACTCGAGGACAAGAGGAACCGGAGAACCCTCACATTGTGCCGCAATACCCTTAAGCTGAAGAGCCGCTTCATGTCTTTCAGCAGGTGTAAGCTCGGACCACATTACTTGAAGTAAGAGTGTCATATGTCGTGTGGCTAAAGAGGAATGTCCGACACGTCTGGCAGCAACTACAACATCTTGTAGGACTTGTTTTTGGAGTCTACCCCATCCGTTTTCACCACCTATCAATTAAAATAAACTATGGTATAAGTTTATTCTCTTAGACGATATAACTAGTTTTTTTTTAAACTAACAGTACTTAAATAAAATATTGTTTAACGAAATTAAGCTTCATTTCTTTTCTATAGGTTTAGTACTTAATATATACTTTATATATTGTTCTAATAATTTATTAATCTTTTTAAGAATTATAGTTTTATCAATGATTATTTGGATGAAAGATATATTATTTACTAAAATGGTAAATTTTTTTTTTTATTCTAGAGAAGAAAATTTTAACTAAAATATATTTCATATTAATGAAAATTTCAAGTTAAACGTAACTTCACTCCAGGAAATGCTAATTTGGTCAAATAAACTTTTAAGTAAATATAGACAGCATTTATAGCAAGGGTTCTAACTTCAATAATAACATTTCAAGGATACCAGTTGTTTCGTTTTTTTTATTCCTATATTATCAGATCATCGGCCAGGTTAATTAACAATTAGCTTTGCTTTTAACAGTTAATAATGTGGAGGTTTAATCTCAGGCAAAGAGATATTCCAAACATTTTATAATGCTATAATTGTTCAATAACTTTAATTAATAAAAAAAGTTTTAAAATAATATACCTAAGAAATAATAATTAGAATTGGGTTACAGGTTCCTGTTTCCTATAAATCAGAGAGAAACTCACACTATTTTAATTATCAACTATCAATCTGCTGATGTAGAAAACATTAATATATGCATGAGGAACATGAAATATTTATTTTAAATAAGTAGTAGTAATAGTAATTACTATTTATTAGGCAACATTTCAACCTATGTTACAGATTTCAATCAGGGCTAAATAAAGCAAGATATAAACATTGTTAATATGGTACTATTAATATATTATACAAAGGGAATTGTATAAAAAAAAAATATATAGCATTGGAGCAGAGTAAATCAAAAGAATATGAATCGAATAAATATTAATAACAATATTAGTAATATATAATACAAATAAAAATACACAACTAGAGTAAAATTAGAGAAAAATAAATAATAAAAGTAATAACAAATAAATCAAGGAGAAAGATAAATGTAGGAAAATAAATTTAGTAAAATAAAAGGTTAATCTATGAAGAAGATGGTATGGGATGCGGTCAAAAACTATTTACTAAACTATTTTCAACTATTTCAGTCTAAAACTATAGAAAATATAGTCTCTATTCAGTATAAAACTATAGAAAAATATAGTCACAAAGTATATTTCAACTATTTTGTTACTGTCAACTATTATTTTTTTCTTTTTCACTGCAACCCTAACCATCTTCTTCATATTTTAAATTATACAGTCAACTATTAATATATACATAAAAGGTTAATCTTCTTCAGTTGATAAAAACTAAAGTAAACGATTCAAAGAACCCACTTATAGCCTAATGATTTAAACAATAATATTCGAAAATAGAATAAGTTAACGAGTATTGATTTTTAATTTTCTATCCAGGCCTTGAATATTTGTTTCGCCCATTACCAATTGGCCAATATAAAATGTTCATTAATTTAATGGTGGAGAGGGAGGAAAGACAAAAATAAAACTACAATTCTTTAAAATATAATAAAAGTTTTAGCGTTGAACTTTTTTCATAGAAGTTATGGAAAAACTTATAATTTTATTTTCTTATAAAAATTACTATTTTTATTTATTTATTTTTTTAATACTTGCTCAAATACAACCAATTTTTATTTTATACTAAAAAATATTTTTTTTATTAAGTTATTCTTGATTATTTACTGGGAAGTTTATTTTTTATGTAATTGGATGATAAGGTAAAGAAGATACTAGAGCTAATAATAAAGGATTAGATTATCTCAAGATAAAAAATATCCCGAAACATTGTTGAATGAAATAAAGATGTTTTTATGAAAAACTCCAGAAGGAATATCTTCATTACCTTAACAACTAGATAAATTAAATTTATTAATAACATAAGTTAACCATGGCAAAATAATAATCACTTACTCATAGGGTAATCAGCAGGATCTAATGTTAGGCGATGACCTGTAAGGGACTGAATCATAAGGCTATAGCATTGATCCCAGTCAGTTTGTGGATTTCTAGCTGACACGTAGCGAGATGCAGCTAACCGTTGGTAGAATGAGGCCTTGCGCATAAATCCCATTTTCGTATATAGATCTGAGAGAGTCATCAATCTTTGAATCTAAAAAAAAATCTTTTTATAAATTTAAAAATAGAAGTGTTAGTGTCAGTATATTTCACTTTGCAGCCAAACCATTCAGTGCATACTGCATCTTTTTATGTATGATTGTTTGGTGTATTATATACATATTAATCAACTCTTACATACATACAAAGATATATGAGGAGAAGATGATTAGGGGTGCTGTCAGAGAATAACACAAATAAGCTATAAAACTTTTTTTTTTCTATTTGATTTATTATTTTTTTTACTTATTTGTGTTATTCTCTGACCGCAACCCCAACCATCTTCTCATACATATTATCTATGGTCAACTATCTTTTCATTAACTTACAAAGATACTACTTTTTTACCTTATTAATAAAAATGAAATTACTATTTCCATAAACTGTTATACCTTTTGTTCTTCCGGAATGACAAGATTTATAAAAACAATATTTTGAAGAAAATTCGCAGCATGTAATATCATGTTCAATTCCATAGCTATCCTCGCTGCTTTAAAACTTGCTTCTGTTTCTATAACACCAGCATTCTGATACTATAAACAAACAATGTAAATATTAAGTTAAATATTAATAAATAAAGAAAAATGAAAATGAATGCTTACTAACCTTACTATAATGAACAATTGATTCCCTATAAGCTTTCAAAATTTCTTCATTCGATAATACATTGGTTGGTGGAGAAAGGGCAGGTAATGAAGAAGGTTCTAATATTTCCATTCCAAGCGTATTCTTGGTTGAAGTATTTCTGTAATTAAAATTTAATTCTATACCTCAAAGTTATATATCCAAAACGTAAACTAAAAACAAAGAACAACTACGATTTTAACCTTGTTTTAATCTGTGAGCCTTCTTGAAGTGATGAATTCCTCTGTACTGATAATGATTTCCCTGCATTAGGATAACGAACGCACATGGTTGCTGCACCTAATCCTTCACATGCACCTCGAAACATTACAAAATAATTTTTTTTTTAAACAGTACAAAGGACTCTCCTTATATTGCAGCATAAATCATGAGTTCAGAAACAAAGAGAGTATTGTTCTAATACTAATTTCTGATTGTCATCTCCAGAAACAGGTAATAAAAAATAGTTGAAGATATAAATCATAACTTTATACAAATGATATCAAAAGAACTTGTATTGAATAATAAAATAATTTCAAGATAAAAGTCACTTAAAGGCAGTAAGTAAAAATAAAATAATAAAAATCATCAACTTACTACCAAGCCATAACCAATCATTGATCGACCTTAATATTTCTACAGCCGAATGATAATGATTAAGAGCATCAGTGTGCAAGCCCGCTTGAAGGCACAGATCTCCTAAATGTTTAGTCATGCGACCCAAACTTCTTTTACGATTGCTTCTGGACTCCATGTCAAGGCCAACAAAATCTTTTTTTTCAAAAGGAGCTAAAAGTAAGGAAACTCGTTCAATCTGAAAAAAAAGATTTCCAATAAAAAATTTTATCATAAGATTGATAGATAAAATCAATAACTACATTGAAAAACCCCTAACTAAATAAAATGACAATTTTTGTAGGAATAGATTAAAGCAAGCATTTGCATGAGTGGTTCAAACGCTAAACAAGGAATAATCTGCACCAACGCAGATTTTTATGTTTCTCTATAAGAGAAAAAACATTCTGTATTTATATATATATTTTACTTAAGAAAATTTTTAATTGGATTAATTTTGTATATCCTTTGACATAAATATTCCCTAAAATTGTTTACTTGAACTTATTGTCCATTTGTAGTTACTTTTATTTTTTGCCAGGTTATTTTATCAGAATGTAAATACATTTCTTATGTTATAATGTTAATTTATTTCTGGTAGCACCAAATGCACATTGTTTTTAAGATTTTCATAGTACTTAATTAAAAATATATATTATGTATATATTTAGATAATTTTATGTATAACAATAATTCAGAATTACTTTTTAAATATCTTATATTCTGCCTATTTCAAATCAGAAAAAACTGAGATGTTCCTTGTGTGACATATCTCCAATTTGATTTGCGACAGAATCATAACTCAAATGCCCTCTCAAGGAACATTAAATTTTTCAAATTTTTTAAGAATCTAAACCACTTTTATTTTTATGTTGTTATATGACCTGAGTTAAGTAGTTGGGGGATTTTTTTTTACATAAATTAAAAAATCATGCATCTAAGGGTTAAGGGTATGCACCTTAAATCCTTGCAGAATGGTATCCACACCCAGTAGCGTATTAATCTAAAATTGAATGAGGAAAAGCGAGTTCTAACAATATTTGCCTTAGATTCTTGCAGCATGGTAACTCACCTGCAGTTGAGTGAAGTAAAAGTTAAATCTAAAGATATGCACCTTACATCCTCAAGGAAGGATAGACAAAACCAAGGGCCTTGGGCCTATTTGCCCTCGGTTACACTCAAAGGAATTAAGTTATTTCCTAATGAAATAACACGGTTAAAGAACTAAAATATTGGTAGTCATTCAATCAACTTTATTTATTTACTCAGCCTTACCCTGCCCTGTGGGCAATACAGGCAGGCATGCACCTGCAGTTTGATTAACAAAGTCTAAAAATTTAGCAATTTTTTTTTCTCATTGTCCGTTTTCCTCTAGTCCTATCCACACTAGGTTAAAGTGGATATTGAAAAATGTTTGTAATACAGGTAGTTCGGTAACCAGCTGAGGGAAATCATTTTTCATGAGAACATATAGTCCATTTTCCCTCAGCAGTTTAGCCCTAAGTGCCTCAAAGGCGGTGCAAACAACAATAATATGCTCAGCAGTTTTTGGCAGACCACAATGAAGGCATAGGGGGTTGACATCCATCCCATGGCGATGAAGCTTAGCTCAAAAGTCCATATGCCCCTTCAGGAATTGGGAGATCCATTATTCTGGGAGGACCCACTTAGCTTTTAACCATGAGACAGAGGGAAAGTACTTCCCCAAGGTAAATTCATTCAGGGTCAACACTCTTCCATCATGTCCTCCTGGACAATGGTTTTCCATTTTCTGAGGTCTTCCTCAATTCTCTTCCGGATATTATCTGGCAAACCTGCTGAGCCTTCTTATTTGTATACGTATATTTCAACATGGCTTCTCATAAGAGGTCAAAAGGAACCCCTCCTGCTAAGACCTGCCTCATGAGACTCACACCAGTAAGCTTTAGTGACTCGCAGCAGAGTCCTCGGCTGAATCGTCGCCAACCTGCTTGTTATTCGATCAACAGGTAGTACGTTAGGTCACTGTT
Source organism: Halyomorpha halys (assembly GCF_000696795.3). Lineage (NCBI taxonomy): Eukaryota > Metazoa > Arthropoda > Insecta > Hemiptera > Pentatomidae > Halyomorpha > Halyomorpha halys. Next base: position 939,402 of record NW_027114029.1, read on the forward strand.
TCCTTTGAAGTCATGAATCCATTTTTAATTGAATATTGAAGTTGGCTAGTGATATCTTTAGGCTTGAAAAGGCCATGAAGAGTTCCTACATGAAAGAAGGTAATGGATCAGAGAACTCTTATTTAATCTTTATTAATTCAAAAAATACATTAATAAATATAACAATATATTGCAGGGTTATTATATGAGCAATCTAAAGTATTTACAAGAAATTAACATGAGAATTTTTTTTTTAATAGTGGTTAATATTTGACTATTAGGTTGCTCCTAGCTGTGACAATAGCTACTAAGTTATGGTTTACTTGAAAGTAACAGCAGGCTGCTACAACCATATGATTTCCAATTGAGGGGAACCCAGAGTTAGTTGTTTCAATATTAAAAGGATAGTAGTAAGTTCAATAGTAAAAAGGAAAGGCCTTTAATCTTCATCCTTTCTCTCAAAAAATTAAAGGTAATAAGGCAAAAGACAATTCTTTTTTTTAATCCCTGCCTATTTTATGAATAAACATATTTTTGTTTCAACTCAATTTTTTAAGCTTATTTACAAATGACAATTGGTATGCAGAGGTATAAATTAGACAGCCAAAGTAGTTCCTCACAACCTTACTTAAGATCTTAAGTACCAGAATCAGTCCCATTTCACTTTTAAAAGAATAACTAAATTGTAACTATATAACAGCAATTATTCGCGTCAAAAATAAAATTAATAACAATAATAATCAAGGATACTTTTTTTTTTTTAATTTTTGAAGAAAATATATTATATTAAATATATTATACGTGATGTGAGTAATTAAGAACATACCTTTTCACGACTTCTCTCATGTCTTTTCGATTCTAACACCCAGAATATGGATGAAAGGAATTCTGAAATAGTGTCTTCTAAATTAGCACTTTCTTCCCCATCAGTTGCATAAAATAAACCTCTGCTTTTAAAAAATGATGGAGGAACAAAAGTTAGGGTGTTAGGACCATCATTTATTCCAAGAATAATACATCTTGAATCATAAAGGGTAGTAGTGTATTTAACTTTAAGACTTTCATGAATACGGCAGATTTCATTCAGTTCAATTTGAGTCTTACATTTTCCTAATAGCATACATTAATATAAATAAAATTAAATAATAATGAAAAATGTAATTATATACACATAATTATCAAATCAAATGCTCAAAAATATAAAATAAAATAATTCTGGTGTCATTTACCTATTGTAATAAGACCCAAAAGTCTTCGGTGAGTTTGAAAATCTCCCCAGTCGTTATTGCCAACAGGGTAATCTTTAATATATCTTGCCCATATATTCCTATTTACACCAAGACTATCAACAATTTTAATGTTGTTTATTTTATTTATCCGATCAAACAACTTGAGAAAATTCTTCTGAGGTAGCTCTTCCCCTACAAAATTTATTGTCAATCAACAAACGTAAAAAGAGAAAAAAAAACCTTTCAAAGTAACTAACATACCCAAATGTTTCACAAGAATTAACAATGCAGAATGATGGTGATAAGACTGATCATAATCAGGGTGTGACATATTTGGGTCTGGCAAGGGACTTGACAAAATAACACTTACTGCTGATCTCATTTGTAAAACTGCAAAAGGAGAATCAACATAGAGTAATTAAGTAAATAAAAAAATTAATATTGGATGGAGACATTTGACCCTAGGAAGTAGTTTGTACAAAGTTGGTCTGGGTGGCAGTCAAAAAAGGTACCAAAAGAGTTGAGTTATCATCATTGTTTCAATCAGACAGCCCTGATGAAGCCCTGGTAAGTGGGGCTAAATGTTAGTTAACAATAAATAGTTTTCTTCTACTACTTTGGTACCATTATTGACCACCACCCAGACTATCTTCCTACAAAAAAATTAATAAGTCATAATTATACGTTATTAACCTTATAACATGTTACGTTAACAACAGGACCCGTTTCGGGATATGAATTTTAGTTTTAAATATAATAGATTCATTTTCCCACAGTTTGAACCCATTTGAATGTCACATTCATAAACCTATCGCTATAACCATAAAAAAACCTGCGTGTTGACAACCAAAGATGTCAGAAAGTGATTCATGGACCATTAAACTGTGTCATTCTATCTAGAACGTTTAAAGAATTTAATCTAGATACTTCAGCTATTCAAAATTTTATAAGGAATTTATGATTTATACCACCAAATTGATTTTTATTTTCTGAAATATCTACAATATATACAATTTACAAGAAAACTATGAATCAAATAAAGTAATAACAAATTATTGACTTGTAGAAAAAATATTAAGAAAAATCTTCTTTGAGGCTAATTTTTATGCATTAGAAACAGGCCAGGAAGGGTGGGTTTTCTTAGAGTTTACCAACAAATTCTACGTGAGTGTCAAGTTCGAGTTATGCTAAAACCCATAAGTGCGGTAGGTAAAGTTTTTGGAAGCTATCCACTTAGTGAATTTGATCTTCTGAGAGGAGAGAAAATGTTCATTAATAAATTCTCAATCGAGGTACCTCGAACCTCTTGAAGGATTGCCGCGAAACAATTAAGGGATGGGTGAATTCAACAATTTTGAACCTTACCATCTCAGATTTTCTTCAAGTTTTTCACAGGTGTTGTGTATGTGTCCTATCCTTTTTTAGCTTTTGCTGAAAAGACGGACCTCTTTATTTATATCAAATGATAATGTAAGGGTCTCTCCATTTTCCTATTTCTACCAAAAGGGTCCTGGCGCCCAAAAAAGATCGGGTATCACTGGTCTAAATAAAATACCTTTAAAAATTGATATTTCCCCACTCAATTGCAAGCGAATACTGTATTAGTTGCGTTTAACGTCTTGGATTTAGGGCGCCTTTAACTTTAAAACTCGCCGATCCTACATGGTTTGTAGATTGAATCTGTACCAGTCCGATCCTCCGGTCATATTACATCCTGACCACCTTACCTAACCTTATGGAATGCGTATTATCCGAGGCTTTCTTATGTTAATGCACCTCATCCCTCAAATTGGTGCCTGGTTTAAACCCACACCTCGGTACCCGCTACAAATTCATTCATTAGACACAAGAAAGACCAGCCGGCTACCCGGCAACAGGAGAACTGTGAAACAGGCCAATCATTTGTAAGACAACTGCTGAATACGTTCGTTCACTCACACTTACAAGAGATATGATCAACTGATTTAATTCTCAAACGAAACAAAAGTAACCGGTACATTCTGTATTAAAACGCAATATTAAATAAATGGATATTTATTTAGAATATCTCAAAACGCGGTAGGCATTTATTCAGAGAACTAATATTAACCTTGCGCACTTTTTCATTTTAACTATTTATTAAAATTTATGAAAAAATTAAGAATACATTATTTTTGTTGTAATATAAAGTAACAATGGATATTTTAACAATACGTCAATTGAAAACCCATTATTTTATTTATCCGGGGCTGATCAATTATTTTTAATGATTCTCAATTGTAGGAAAATTATCTTGTGCCACTCGTGTATTCACGTTTTGGAAAACGTTTTCACTTGAAGTTTTAAATTAATTCATTTTACAGGATTATTCTTTTTAAAGTATTTTTTCTTGCGCTCAACGAAGCAAATGTTACCAACATTTATGATCTGAAGCCATCAGTAGATTTGTTGTGTACTTTGATTTTAGTACTTGAAAAAATAATTAAAACTAAATTGAAACAACTAAAAACATTTTTATGAATGTATTGAATCTTTGTTTTAGGGAATCTTGAAACCACCAGCTGCGTAATAATACAATAGGAAAAGTGATGCGGCGCGGATAAAGTAGTTCGTGCCATAGGCCACCATTGATATTAGTTATTTCATTGATCAATGTTTAGAGGTGTGTTAGGTTTATGTGTTTTTTAGATTATTTTTTAAATTTTTTTGTTATTGATTTCAATTTAGGTACTTCGGTACTGTGTTCAGTTTGGTGATGTATTTAAGGTTATATATTTTAATATTCAGTGCTTTAATATCTGTGGGGATCAGGGAATCTTTCGCAGAAGTCGTAAGTATTATTTGTTTAATATAACCTACACCTTTTTATTAATGTTATGTAATGCAAATTTGTTTACCTTCAATCTCTTTATATTTTATGTTGAAAGTTTACGTTTTGTGACAGTTTGAATTGTGTTCCTATTTTTATATGTGCACCACACCTGTGTGTTAAAAGCTATATTTACCCTTCATAAATGTCAAGATCTTCTGTTTTCTGTCCTTATTATTACTTTTTTGGCATATAACTGACATTAGATAGGTTTTTTATCATTCAATGGTTTACTTTAGGTTCATAAGGTATTAATATGTATATCAATTCAGTGATAATTACTTTTTTCTGTTTCAATATTTCCTTATGTACCATTATAAAGTCTTGTGTGCATATTTATTAGATGTTTTCTATCTTTCACTTCTATTTAAAGATAATATCATGATAGTATCTTTTTTGTGAATCTTTATTGTAGATATACCTTGATTTTTTGAGGATTATGTATTCATCTTTAATTTTGAGTCAGTGAACTAGTTTGAGTGTTGAGATTTTAATAGTTTGTGTCCTAAGATTGATTAATAATTCTTTTACTGTCATTGTAAATTATATCGGCTTATCGTTTATCTGTTTTGCATTATTCATGTCACTTATTCTGTTTTTATATATTTGTAAGATAATGACTTGATAACCAAGGTCGTATGTTCCGATTGTATGTTTATTACGTTCTATTATATTGATGTGCATATGATTTTTTTAATTCTATTTAGATTTTTCTCTTTAAGTATTCTTAGTACCGCCTTAGTTTTGTTTCCTAATTCTTTACTGATTTCATTAATGATTTGGTTTTCATTTTCCATTTACTAATCTAGGTATATGCTTCATGATAGAGTGATTAGTTTTATTATCTCCAAGACATTTTTATAGGTCCATTAAGTTTTCTTTTCTTTACCAAATCTTATTTTTCTTTACTAAGTTTGATTGAATCTACTGATATTAGGGTGAATTAGTAATTTTTGTCAAATTAAATTCTTTTTACATTTTATTGTATTATTTTATATCTTAGTTATTTTGAATAGTTGCTAAATGTTGTGGTAGATAGTAATCTCCTGTTATCTATAAACATAAAGTAAATTTGTTAAATATTTAATTATTTGGATTATAGCTGTAATTATTTAAGAATAATTAAAATATTTATTTAATTTAGATATTTTATTTTCAGGCTTTTCTTAAAATCAAAACTTTCATGTTATAATAGTTAGTACTTGGTGTATTAATAGTACTTGGTGTAAACATTTCTTGTTATTTGTTGGTTATCTGAAAAAAAGACTTGTTTGTTTGAATAATAATAGATTTCACATCTTCCAAACTAGGAAAGATGATGTGTAAAGAAAGATCTCTACTCTGTCTAGTGCGAATCATCCTTAAGAAATATAAATTTTCAATGGATAATTTATTTTTTTAATTTAATGAAAATTGACTATAGTTAATTTTGATTTGATAATTAGGTTTGAGTATATGCTACTGAATACAATAAAATTTCGAGAATAAATTGTTTTTGGTTTTTATATACCAAGGTTATATATTCTCTGCCTGTTATTTATTGTGTATGCTACAGTTCTGATTGCTTAAATTCCTTTGATTGATAAATCTAGTTTTGTTTTGACATTATATTGTTAAATTAAATGATTTTTTTAAGGGTTCTATGGCCCTTTAATTTCCCACTTATAAATTTAATTATATTTTTTGAAGTTTCTCTATCCCATACTTTATCATATCTTCTGCTATTAGTGGCATTATGTTTTTTGTTCATATTATCAATTTTTGTCTACACTGCCTGTTGAATGACCCTGGATCTTTTTGTGGCCTACTTTCAATATTCAAAAGAGCAAAGTTTGTGGTTAGATATAACTTAATAATACTTCTAAAACAAATGATGTTTTGAATACAGACTGTTATAATGACTCAATTCTGATGTACATTTTTAATTCATTCTTATTGATTGCCTTATAATAAAAGTTAGCTTCCAGGGGCCATATAGGTAAATTTAATTTGTTGTCCAATCGCTTATACAAGTGATTCTCAACCTATTTATGTCACAGCAGACTTTTAATGATTTAAAAGCTTAATGTTATTTAATAATAACTGTAAGATATATTAAAAGAATTTTGTTGTGAATTCTACATAATAACCTCTCTACAACAGCAAAAGGTTATTACTTCTTCAGTTGAAATGATCAAATAACTATTTGGATTGAATGTTTGCATTGTAAATTGATAAAGAAATGTAAACAACAATAAATAATTTTCGTTTCCGGGGGAGCCACTTCCTAACAGCATATATATAAATACATTTCAGATTACTGTAATTTTATTCTCAAACTCATAAGAACATTTTTTAATGCCTTTAAATGGAAAAAATTGTTTACAAAAACCTTTTGTTACTATTCTGTTGGATATTTTTTTGGATTTATTTAGTCAAATGAAATTAATTCTTGAGGTATTAACTTCATTATACGGGGTTCATTATTTGAACCATTCTCCCTAACCAATCATTTTTAGGTACTATGTATCTATTAGCTAGTTGTTTTATTGAGTAATTCACCTCAAAAGTGAATTATCTGATTTTACTGTATTAAATTTATTGTTGCATCTTTATAAATTTTACGCAATACAAGATCAGACAATCTAGATTTAAGAATCTTATTCTAAACTATTAATTAAATGATTTATCTAAGAATAAGGAAACTTTAAACTGAAAATTATATAACTCTTTCTAGTTATAGGATGAATCATAGCTTCTTCTTAACTTCTAGGTTATATTTACTCATGATCCCATCATTTCTCCATCTTAAAATTTTGTATTAATGTAATCAATATAAGCCAGAATAACAATTTAAAAAAGAAAAATTAATTTAGTATTGTTAAGAATTAATCATAACATGCAATATCACAATAAATACAATCGCAATCATACCAATACATGCTTATAACAAATAATAAGCTTTAAAATAAGCTATACAACATCCCTCTAGAATAGTCAGTTGTCAGTCTACAACCATTATTGTATCCAAAACATTCAATTTTTTAAAATGATATAAAACCACTCATATAAAAAAATATATTGGTTAATTCATTTACCTGGTTTTTACAAAAACACAAAAGATCATGAAAATCTGAAACTTTTCATGTGGAATGAACTAAAGATTAATAGTTGGTTTTTGCAGTTAGAGATAAAATTTCTTCCTTGGAAGAGTTTGTATAGTTTTTTTTTTTTTTTAATTTATAGTGCAATCTCAATAATGCTTACTAATTGTTGCACATATTTTTGTCCTGGTTACTTAAAAATTTAGATTAGATTGGATATTCGGGAAACATGCAATAAAAAGGTAAATCTCAATATATACACACAACTTTATTAACTGAATGCGAAAACATAGAGTTAATACATTTTTTTTTTTTAATAACTCTTTAGTTTGTTTTGACTATTGAAGGATTTTTCTCACTGCATTTTCTCTTATACATTGTATGATAGGAAGTATAACTTTGTGTTGATCGTCAAATACAGTAATTGAAATGAGGCACTGCACACTTTATTGTCATTGGTTCCTCAACTTGACATTTTTCTTGTTCATTGTTTGATCCCGTTTTTCACTCTTTTTAATCACTGCTCACATGAGAATAAAACTGAGGACCGACATAATATTTAGTAGGTGCTCCATAATATTGTGTAAGGGAAAGTGGGTGTATCTAGAAAATAACCCCAGGGAGAGTGTGTGCACATAAACTATAAAAAATACCTGGAAAACTAGGCAGAAGGTTGTCTTTTGTTTGAAAGTTGTCATTAGCCCTCTCGTCTATTTTTTCCCCCTTCCTAAACAAAACTTTCTATTCATTCTTCTTTCCAGCAGTAATTTTTGTTTTTCACTGGTCAGCATTATTGGAGTGTTTTTACATCCGAAATTGGGATTATTGTGTCTGCACCATATACACTTAATGTTAAACATTAGTATTATTATTAATTTGGTGAAAGGGAAACCCTTTTTTCATCTTGAAATACAAGTAATTTTTGAGAATATTCCTGGAATAAACCTCTGCTTTAAAGAAAGTTCTAAATTCTGAGTCGGTGTCTACTTAACTCTTTTTTATGGATTTGTTGTTCAAACACCTTTGCCCAGGTGACTTGAATTATGAGTATTTAATTATTTAAGTATTATAATCATTCCTGATATTATTTGCTGAGGTTTTGATTAATTCAATAATTATTTATTAACATTTATTATTTGTTTTCGTAGTTGGCTGTACTGGTTCATTGTTTTCTACAATTATGCTGTATTGTAATTGGTTTAATATTTAGTTGAACTATAGTAAAACAAATGTACATGACCAATATTCATGTTAAACAATTTTCTGAATATTATTCCATGTCATCCTTAAACTAAGAGTTTATTTTTTCTAATTCTTGAGTAGTTCCTGGTTTTTTTTTTTAGTTCATAGTTTTCACTGATGGAATACCTTTATGCTTTTGTCAAAGGGTCAGTGAAATAAGTTAAACAACTTGATGAAATGTGTTTTATTTATCGTGTTACCTTCAGCAAATATGTTTTTAATTTTTATACATCGTTTGTAAAAATTTTTATTTTTCAAGTTAACTTTTCGTTACATTTCTTCATTATATTCTTGGAAATTTTGTAATTTATTTTACTTTGAAAAGTGAATATATGCTTACTTTTTTTTTTTTTTTTTTTTAATAACACCGTTTATTTTTTTCCTTCTGGTAGGTTATGAAAACTTTTGGTTTTAATATTGTGAAATTTCGGAAATCCCACCCCTGTACTAAAACAACGTTTTGTTGTTTTTATTTTCATTAGTTTCAAAGTTACTGTAAAGTAATCTGGTGTTTCTGATTTCTCTTTTTTGTTGGCTTTTTTTTTTTTTTTTTTTTCTAAATATACATCAAAAATATATCGTTCAGTCAAAGGCCAGTTCTAACACAAGCAAGGCTGCGGAAGACATCTACATAGATGATGCTGACACTGAAGCTGAGGGCTCAGGCAATGGAGCTCGGGAGGTGAAAGATGATTTAGAAGCGAGTGGTTCTGGCTTTGGACCTGATGATGAAGATGGTGATGGCTTACCTGGTTAGTGGAAATGATTTTTTTTTTTTTCACTTAGTTGCAGAATACATCGATCAATATATATTTATCTTTTTTATTTCTTATTAATTGTTTTTAATTATCACTATGCCTCCTATAATGTCTTGCTTTATTAAGATTATATATCATTAGTTATAAGGAATAAGTTGGTAAGTATCAAATTGAAAATTTTTAGAACCACAATCTTCTTCTTCAGGATTACTTAATTTATTATGTAATAATAAATAGATAAATATAATTGTTGACATTTTGCCTGCACTGATATTTTATTAAATTCAAGATGTGGAAAGAAATACATAGAGGTAGTACCCTTTGAACAAAATACAATCTGGACTGTTTTCTCATAACATTTAAGCTTTTTTACTTCACAACTTTACAATTTATAAAATTTTTAATTTATAATACATCGTATATGAATACATTAAGTGAATGTAGTGTGATGCCCCCAAAGGCACCAGATATATTTTTCTTAAAATCCTCCCAGTTTTAGTGTTCTTATTTGGCAGTATGGTTTAGGATAGGTCAATGGCCATTGTTTCCTACTTCTGATATAAATTTTTTATAATTATTTTCATAATCATTATCTGTCCTTAAATTTCAGTACTATTCTTGATATATTGATTAATTCCTAACTTAGTAAATGGGAAATGAAGCTTATTTATAAAAAAATAGTTTATTTAGACAATATCTTTTTTCATTAGTTTTCATGTTTCTTTATCAATCAAGTCTAATTTTACTTACCTATGTTTTTCCAAAATATATACCGACAACATAAGTTTTTCATTGTAAGCTAGGTTGAGTTTGTATTGTAAGTGATATTTCATTCACGGTTCAGTTATAAACTTAACATTCGAGGGAGTACTCATGGCATGAGCTTGTATGGTTGAGGCATGAGGGAAGTCTCTTCATTAATAATCAGTAGTTGTTTTCCTGAATGCAAATATGGTACCCTCCAACTCGCTAGGGATCAGTTCAAACATTTGCTGTTTACTTCATAAATATAGAAGGCAGTGTAAATAAAATATGTTACTAACAAATTTATGTTTAAAAATGTGTTTCTTTTTATAAATATTGTTTATATCTTGATATATATATTATATGTGTGTGTAGCCTTTCTCATTAAATTATAATTCCCCGAGTCCTCATTCATTTGTCACCATCAGAATATTCCATTTTGGTACTGTTATTTACATATATTATATTATATATTGTTACTTAGCACTGTTATTTATATTTAGTAAAATACATTATTTTTACTCATTCATCGCTAAAGTATTTTAACTTTTTCCATCCATATAAACGGAAATTTAAAAACAGTTTGAAAGAAATGATTAAAATTCCTGTCATCAAATTTAAACAGCTAATTATTTTTTTAATGCACTAAATTGAATAATCAAAATTTTAAAAAATGTACAATAACAAAAAAGATTTAAAACTTTAGAAAAAGGTTTTATTGAGAAAAAAAGGGAAATTTTTGAAAACCAAAGGGGCTCATGGAAAAGTCTTGAGTAACCAGTACTTTCTCTTTCAAATCAGGATGTATACCCAACATAAATAATACATGTATTTGTTTGGATATAAGCCATAATTTTTTTTTTCTTTTCATAATTATTGATAAATTGGGTGGGTGATTGTAGTTATTGTAGTTATTACCCACCCAGGATTATCCATGCTGAACTTTTGTAATTATTTAATATATCTTTGACTTCCTTAAATATTTGAATCTTTATCTTCTCTCTGTTTATTTTATGCTATTTATAAATTATTTGTATATTGTTTCTCTACTTTTGTTTTGATCTATTATTTTTTTATGCTGTTCTTCCTTTTTTTTTTTTTTTTTTTTTTTTTTTTTTTTTTTTTTTTTTTTTTTTTTTTTTTTTGTGTGTTTTGTAATGTTTATTTTTCTTTTATATTTTGCCATTAATGTTTATATCAAAAGATACTTAAATATCAATATATACCTATTTACAGTATGGAATGTAACATGTTTCTCTCATAGAGTTACTATGAAAGAGGAAATTAAAAAAAAAAAATTATTAGCAGTTAAACCATTTTCTTGTATTATAGTCAAATTTGGCTTAATAAATTAATTCAGGAGGTTCGGGACTAGAAGGCGCTATCAAAGACAAAGAGAATCTTTTAGTAGATCCTAATTATGAATATTATAATATATTTTACATCTTATATTTATATTTTTTTAGCTAACTGAAACTTATCAAAGGCTGAATAATCTATCAATTGGTCAGAGATAGCTCTTTCTTCGATATTTTAATTAATTATACTCGATTTTATACATTCAGTGTGTTTCAAAGTAATTTTCCGTTATTACATTTTGTATCTTTAATCATTTCAGAAAATACAGAGGTCGCTGCAAATCCTAAATCTGGTGAAGGATCAACTCATAAGGTAAATATCACGTCACATATCCTTGGATTTTACGTAATGTTTTCTAAAATATCATCAAGTTGTTTAACGTTTAATGAAAGTAATAATGTTACATAGAGAAGTTGCTTTGATATGAGTTTTTTTTTTGTTATTTTAGTCCTGCAGCATGATGTATAAAACCTAGTTCATTAATCATAGGTCAGCAAATAATTTTAAAAATTTGTTTTAACCACACTTAATACAGAAAGACATTTCTAGCTGCCCCAAAACTTACTACCTAAAGTTGATATAGTAATGAATTAGTTTGTTTTTTTTCCAACCTCTCTCCCAATCCTTATGACTTGTAATCATTGCATTGTAGAGAAAAAATTACAGTACAAGAAATGCAAGAGTAATTCTGCATCGAATAACTACCATAAAATAATATTTTATATTCTGCTAGTTAAAAACCTTGATAAAGTAACTAATTATGAAATTTTAGGTCTATTTTTTTGGTTTTTGATTATAACTCATCAGTGCATCCCAATGAAAATGTTACTGTTATGACAAAATAAAGATCATCAAGTTTAGTGTGAAATAGGTATTATAACATTTTGCTAGGTTGAACTGAGCTGCAGCCAGAAAATGAATAATTTATAATAATGAAAGTAATAAATTCATATGAATCTGTCTATATATGGGAATATAACATATAATATAACACATAAAATATAATGAATACTACAAAACTAAAGAGCAATTAAAATATATGGTAAAAATAAATAATATAATAAAAATAAAGATCTAAATATATCCTAAGTAAAAATCTACATAATTATATTTTAAGTAAACATTAAGTAAAAGCTAAGTTTATTCATGATATTATAGTCGAGTATCGCTAAGTTATTTAGTCAAGTAAAATCAGGATGTATAAAAGTAATAAAGCACTCAGTCAAAGATTTATTTTTTTAATTTACCTTGTGGCAGATATATTTATTAGTCCTTCTGGTAGAGGATTGAACCAAAATATATAATTTCAAGTTGAGTTTGGCAGAAGCCAATTATTCTATTTTGTAAAACATCAGGTTCTTGTTAAAGGATTCTTTAAAAACATGTTTAATTAGATCTAATATATATTTTATTGTAAGTATTTATGTTTGTCTACACTCTTTACTATTCTCAGCTAAGTTCTTAATTCTTCTCTCTTTTTTTTTTTTATCTTTTTTCCGGCTATTATACAAACTTAATTTATTCCCATTCTATACTAAAACATAAAATCTGACTCTTGAGAAGTAGAACTATTCTGGTTCGACTGTGCAGAATGTTCATTTGCTTAGCTTTTAACATATTTGCTAATTTCTTTATTGTAGGGTGTTGAAATGATGATAAGGGATGCTTAGGGGGTGTAGGTGACTTGTAATGGTTTCAAGTAGCCTCATCAATATTATATTTCTTTTTCATTTAATTTTTTTACTTTAGTTCTGATCTAATTGTAAATGACTGATTGAACTTTCCCTCTTTACCTTGGTACTTTGCATGAGGAATAATGGATGTAATAAGATGTATAAAAACAATGGTATGATTTTGTTTTATACATAATAACACAATGTCAGCTATAAGTTGTATGATTATATACAATATGATTTCATTTTGTATTTTATTATTAATTTATGTTTTTATTAAAAATTATTCCCGTCTCCAATAATTTGAGGCCCAGAGATATATTGATTAAATGATATATTGTATTTATTATTTTTTCTGTTTTAGACAATAGGATGGGATCCTCCGCCTGAAGACAAACAACCTGTTGAAAAATATCCTGGTATTGACGATGGTGTGAATACTATTGGACCCCCAGATCGTGAAAAAGAAGGTGTATTCATCATGACTCCCAACCATGAAGACAGGGCAACTTCATTCTTTGCTCAACCTGGCATATTGGCCGGTAATGTTTTATTATAATTTTTGATTTGTCCATAAATATTAGTTAAGAGATTTTATTAGAATAAATTAATTTTACTCCATATAAATTATAAATGTTATATAGTTTATAATTCTAACTTTTCTTTTTCTTTTTTTACAGCGGTAATAGGTGGAGCTGTTGTCGGTTTACTGTGTGCCATACTCGTTGTTATGTTCATAGTATACAGAATGAGGAAGAAAGATGAAGGTTCATATGCACTAGATGAACCAAAGCGTTCACCTACTTCTAATTCTTATTCGAAAAATTCTAATCGAGAGTTTTATGCTTGAGAATGAATATGAAAAATCCCTTGACTGTTGATACTACCTTTTTGAACCTGATTTATTACTTTATTATTATTTTTTTTTAATTATTGTGCATTCTTTTAAATTATTTTTTATACATATATTTTTATATATTTGAACCAAATAATCTCCATTCCCATTTAAGTATTTTTTAAATGTTTCCCTTTTGTTACTTTATAAAAATTAATTTATTGGATTAAAAAGGGTTCTGTGTCCCATAAAAGAATCTTTTATGGTAGCATAAAATCAAATCAATCGGGCATTGAATTAGAGAATTCATTCATCTTTGTCTCTATATGTCGGGAGAATTAGAATTGTCACAATTGGCATTATTAGTGAAAATGTTCCAAAATTCGAGCCATGTTCCTTTTAGGATCATTCTGGGATATTTTTAGAAATTGAGCAAATTTTTTACACTGGCACTGTGCTGAAAAAATTTGTATAGAAGTCTTTTGCTATTGAACTATTTGAATTAAATATTATTTATTACCACTGACACAGTCATACCCAAGGAAAAAAAAAAACTTGATGTATTGAATATTGGTGTTTTATTTGTTGATGTTTTACGTGGCATTAAAATAGCTGATGTGTTGTTCTTTTTTCTTTTTATTTCTCTATAATAAAGCTCTCTATTAATTATTTAACATGTTATTATGTTAGTGTTCATTGTTAAGACTTTTTAAATAATCAACTCCAAAATATTGGTATTATTGAATTTTTTGAATAGTTTTTCGTCCGGTTTATATCACATGTTTGTATTCTATACCTCAAGCCATTAAACACTGCAATACCATTGCTTTATATCCATTTGTACATACTTCTTCATTTCAGTAATGCTTTTATGCATTCGTAGTTATAAATAAATATTAGACTTATTAAATTATAAATATAAATATATATATCTGTCACAGTATATTTAATTACTTCGAGTATGTAAATAATCATGTGTTTTACTAAATTATTCTTATTAATTATATATAGTTATTATTGTTATTTTAAATTGCCATAATTGAGCCACAAAGATTTTGGTAAAGTTTATCTCCTTGTTTGAGATAATATTTTGCAACCACTGTATTTTTGATGTCTTGAACGTGAACGTTTTAGAAAGAGCCATGTTGATATTGTATTGTGAATTAGGTGCTAGTGAGATATACTCTAGACAGTATACAATAATGATGCACATACTCTTGTGTATTTGATGATTTTGAATATAATAATCCCTCCTATCAATTTATAATATATGTTTTTGAGTACCTATTTTTTAATACATAGAAGCATTTATGTATGCATTTCATATTTATATATACGAAGCCAAATGATCTTTCCTTTTTATTTTTGTTTTTAATACTAAGTTAACATAATGTACAAATTGGTTGATTTATGTTGGTTGTTAATCTATATATTTTTTTCTCCTTAGATTTAGGGTATTTTATCTTCTCAAACCAGTGTCATATGGTACTATACCAACCTTTTTTTTTTTCTAATTTATATTTATATAGAAATGAAGCTTCTACAATAAATAAGTATTTTCACTTGTATCTACCATACATAGATGTAATTAGTGTGTGGACGATAAGAGAAAATTGGAAGAAAAAAGTACATGAGGAAAACTTGTGTAACTGTATGATAAATAAATAATATATCTACATACTTCACGAGTAATGTATTAAAATAAACAATTTTGTTATACCTTATAATTTTAATCTTGTGTATATCTCTCTCCTGAATTATCTAATTATTTTATTGAATAACTTATATTCTTTTCAATTTTGTGGCAACTCGACACACAAATATTCTTTGATACTATATTATCGTTATGCTTAATTTAACCACATACATGTACTATGACATCCAACAGCCTGAAGAAACAGTTTAGTAAAAGTAACATGATTTCAGTTTTGACATATTAAGTTTGTTTTCAGCTGAGGAGTGCTCCTCATATTTAATCATATATGTAATTCTTTTCTTTCATTAAAATAAAATTGGTTTCATTGTGATTCATTTTCGTTGTTTTTTTTTATTTGTCTAAAAAAGGTTATTAAGCTATGTTATAGCTCGGTTGCACAGTTTAAGTTTTTACATTATCCTTGTATCGATATTACATTGGAAATATTAATATTAGAGGATCGTGTGTAATTACTGAAAGGAAGATGGCCTGTACGCGGTTAAAATAATTCAAATAGTCAATTAACTATTTATTATGAGCCAATGTTTTCCCCCACGTTGCAGGGGTTCATCAGGGCTAAAAAAGATAAAAACAACAACAATTAATAAGTAACAGATATAGAGAATAAGTAAATTATGTTGTGGTTAAAAATGTAAAAGGTGTGCAAAATTATATAAAAATGAAAGAATTAAATTAAATAAAGTAAAGTAAGATGTACAGTGAAAAGTATTAATAAACTAGAAATAAAAAAAAAAATTGACATATAATGAAAAGGGAAATAACGAATAAAAAGTAGATAAAAGAGAAATATAAAAAATGAAAAAAACTTTAAAGTTTCAAAAGCTTCAATTTGAACAGCCCTGGTGAAGCTCCACAAAGTGGGGTGAAACAAAGGCAAATAAAGAGTTTTTAACTATTTTTGTTTCTGTTGACATACCTCTTACCATCTTCTTCATATTATAAAAAATGAAGTACACAATAATACAAGGAAATAATAATAAATTAAAGGTCAAGAAAATAGGGAAATAAAGAACTAAAAAGGGCACCTACACAATTTGAAAACATAAATAATTTTTGTAATAAGATGATCCGGGTGGCAAACTTGGCCCACTTTGTGTCCTTAAAGGAGAGTGGATTCATCCCTGATGAAGCCTTACAAAGTGGGGCAATGTGTTGGTTATTAATGAGTTTTTCTCCTATTTTCATAGCTTTCTTGACTGCCACCCGGACCATCACATATGGTCAGCTATTAATCTTCCATAATAAATATTTTTATTATATAACCTTTTCAATTCCTTCACATAATTTTTGTTAAATCAGTTTCTCATTGAATTAGGTTTTTTATTTCATGAATGCAAATAGTGCTGTCAAGATTTCTTGGAAACAAAAAGTAAGGGTGAGGAAGTCTCTAATACATTAAAAGAAAGTTATTTAAGAAATGGTTATCAATGTATCTATCAATCATTATCAGTGCCTACCTATCTATCATTATCAGGGCCTACCTATCTATCATTATCAATGCCTACCAATTTATTCTGGCTAAAAATGGTTCATAAATTAGGGTAAAGTATTGGTACACAATTAAATAATTTGAAATCAGTTACTTTGTGTGGACTTTATCTCAATGGGTTATAATTAAAATTCTAAGGGACTAAAACCTCTGGTACATGAACCTATTTCATCAAAGCTAGAATAATTAAAATATAGTTGATCCCTGTGTGGTAATATCTTAGATTAAAGATCCACAGGGTGAGGAAAATCGATACATATGAAATATATTGTAGGAAGATAGTCCAGGTGGCGGTCAATAAAGGTATCAAAGTAGTAAAAGAAAACTATTTATTGTTAACCAACGTTTCACCCCACTTAGGACTGTCTGATTGTAGTACGAAGGACAATTGTTTGTCTACTATTTTGATACCTTTATTGACCACCACCCAGACTATATTCCTACAATTTACTTCATAAGGTCAACTGTCTTCCAACCATATTAAATATAGATTGGGAGGACCATGGTTGATTCAATACATATTCATAAGAGTTTGGTTTATGATAAATCATAAAATTATACCTATTACAAAAAATAATTACCTAGAAATTTCTTTGGGAGCTCTGTTTTGAAATTACTTGTTCAAGACGGGAACTTGGATGAAGGTTGATAGGAAGGCGAGTGGGTTTGAGATAAAGTGATAAACATGATGATCCAGGTGATTTTTGAAATATAATAATAAAAATGAATAAAACCACCTTGAACTGAGATTTGATGAATTATAGAAAAACAATATAACAACACTGCAGGGTGGCATAAAGACCATAATGACCAGTATGAAAAGTTTAGGCTGAATTCCTGGTGGCCTTGAAAGGTGGAGCTAACAGTAATGGCCAATGGTTATATAAATTATATGTAAAAGAAAATGAAGACGGCAGAAATGACGATACGACAAGTAAGGGACAACAAAATAGAATATAGTATGATGCAGCATGAACGAATATAAAGGAGGAGAGTCTTGAGGGAAACAATCATATAAATTATTAAGAAGATAGCCTAACCCTGGGGTGAAGTAAGCACGGTGTAAAGATCCCATCTACTGAGTGCACAGTGTTATAAGGCAGAAAGTTCCCCAAAAAAAGAGGGTGATTAGTGTCATGGATCACAAGTTCTTCAACTTGGATATTGGGAGCTACTACCGACCATTTGAGACACACATGAATTACAGACCAATGCACACTGGAAGAACGAAATTAAGGTGCAGGAGTTACACTTTTACAGCTGGATATGGATAAGCTGACGAACAAACAAAGTTCAGAGCAACGAGATAGAACGAAAATTGGACTTATATGGGCATTAGATTGGTGATAATTGTTGACTAAAAATTAATTGAGTGATGAAGTTAAGATAATAAAATAAGGATTTTTTTATGAATGGGGGATGAGAACTGTACATTAACTCTGGTGGTTCTAGAATTATCAATGAAGCTAAATTTAAAAACCTTAAGAATTTGGGTAAGACTTTCTTAACAGCTCCGCAAAGGATACAATCTGAATATAGCGGCAGATGGCCAGATATGAAAAGTTGCACAATATAGTACGAAAAGTGAAAGTTTTATCATTGTGTAGGCGCATACGCTACTTAAAATAATAATAATCTTTATTTATTCTGGGATTAATCCCTTTAGAATAATTAGGGTAAGTAATAAATAATGCTAGTTATAAGATTTACTAACATCCTATAAAAGCAATGTGAGAACAGGTCTGTCACAGGAGTTTCAATGGCAACCAAGGAAAGTGTAGAAATTATCTTAAGAGTAATAAGTTTGATAGGATCCGACCGAAGCAGCTACACCCCTCACCGATGTAATCTTTGATTCATCAACTTGACTTTGAGTGTTGGAATTATTTTTCATTATTTTTTTGTTTTCAAATGAGCGAAAGCCTGACTCTAACGCGAAATAGGATTCGCTGACAATGGGGATTGTCGCTGACAAACAACCAATCAACTATCTGGTCTGTGTTTAGTAGTACTGAAATTCATCGCACTCAACGTACTCTGTGCTAAAGGGAGTTTATTAAATAAAAATATGATTTTTGAATTATATTAGGGGATAATGCAAGAGGCGTAACTGGCCCAAGAAAAACATCACACAATACTGTAGTCATTTAAAAGGGAAATGATGGCCCCAGAGTTTAAGGCTGTCCTAACATGACTATGACAGCTCTTTATGCTGCAAGTAAAGCATCGCTAGGTGAGAGAATATCGAATGTAGGACTTGCCAAAGTTAGATTCTGCCATAAGACGAGTACCAACAGGAATACGAACAGCTAGAGAGCCTAAAGCTATATTAGGCATGATGCTGAATGGGTGAAAATTAAAAATCAACTTGCTCAAATTGTTTTAATGAATATATTAAGGATATGAGAAGAGGAAACGGTCTTCTGACCTATTCCTGAAATGAAGCAAACATGAGAAGCTGTGTCGAGAAAAATTGCGTGAACTAGAATGTATCCGTTTGGAGTCTTACAAATACAGAATTAAGCTCAAATTTCCTTGAGGTTATATAACTACTTAATCGTCAAATAGAACCTAAACGACAGATAATAGAATGGGTGGTAAAACTCTGCCTGCAATAGCTACACTAGTAGACTGTATAATAGCAAGAGGCTAATAAACTCCTATTAGACGAAACAAAAGTATTGGAAGTACAGTGGGTAAACTCAAATTGTGCCAAAGTATGTTTATACTGACATTTTCTACAGGTTGCATACTAAAGCGATTTGTAGGATCAAGAAAAGATAAAGAATTAGTGTCGACTTTATGACTGCTAATTAAATAAAATCTTTCAGATGGAAATTTATTAAGAACCAAGAACAAGAGTAAACCTCATGAGTTGTTGCATCTCAGGTGGTAAATTTAATAATATTTACTGTTGCAAGAGCGGCAGCAGTACTCTTAGTATGAGGTTGCAGTTTCACATTGCATTGAGACAACGAGAGAAAGAAATCAACAAAATTTTGCTTGTATACTGCTTATGATGAACAAATTGACATACTTGATTTTGAGAGCAAAAAATAATATAGTAACGATTCAGTGACATAAGCAATTGATACAGAAAAAAGAACAAGATTCATAAGACTTTATTTATTAGTTTACTGGCACTTCACGTCCCTACGTACTCTAGAAAGGAAAGGAGGAGGTATCGTGCAGTACTAAATTTAATTAAGAGGGATTGCATCTTGAAAGTAGGAACAGAGCAGTAAGGGTTCGATTTCTCAAAACTATTTTCATAGAAGTTATTAGTAGTGAATCTTATTATTCTCTCTGGTTAAAAAAAAAAAAAAAAAGAAACACCATTGAACAATCACGGAAATGATAAAATAATATCGCGTACTTTAAATTAAAGATGTTAGGACTTACAATGAACCAGGCTAATCTTGACCTTCAAGATTTTTGATTTATGAAACAAAACTACTTCCTTCAACTTCTTGTCACTAAAGAATGAAATTTAGGCTTAGCAAATTGTACAGGGGTCTCAGGATAAGCGTTCAAATTGTACGGGGGTCTAAGGGTAAGCGTTCAAATTGTACGGGAGTCTTAGGGTAAGCGTTCAAATTGTACGGGGGTCTGAGGGTAAGCGTTCAAATTGTACGGGAGTCTGAGGGTAAGCGTTCAAATTGTACGGGGGTCTGAGGGTAAGCGTTCAAATTGTACGGGGGTGTGAGGGTAAGCGTTCAAATTGTACGGGAGACTGAGGACAAGCGTTCAAATTGTACGGGAGTCTGAGGATGAGGGTTCAAATTCAATGTTTCAATTATTATATTATAATAATAAATTATAATTTTACAGAGAGGAACAGTGAAGAGAAAAAGTAACAAAATTATGATAACTACCAAGTAATAATAATAACTTATCAGCTTCTACTTGAAGCGTAACTTAAAATCCTTATCGTAATTTTAAATATGCAAAAAAAAAAAAGCCTTACATGCCTTGATATATTGAAATCTGGGGCGGATATGATTGAGGATTGAATTTTATAATTGTTCATTATAAAATTATACCTAAAAAAATCTATAATACCTGAAAGTTATCATTTTCTTTTCTTTCTGTTTATTCATTAAATAAGAATATATTAAGAAATGAGTTTAGATTCTATATAATCAAATGTATTCAAAATAACGAAAAATAAAGTATGATAAGTGTTGTTATTTTGGTACTTCTGTGGCCTTTCTAGTTTACCTTATAAGGTTGTTTTGAATTCGGAATTCGTCCAACTTATTGTAAATATTAAATAAGAAACAATTAAAACTCACTTTCTCACTTTCTAGAGTAGTTAGCACATTAATTTTGCTTTTAATTTCCAATTATCTTAACCTACCTAATTTTATAACTACCCTGATATAACATGGACCTTTTTGGCCTTAAAAAAGACTAACTGGGTGAGGCCTCATATATTTGTTTAATGTATTTTACTTTAGCATTAAGGACTCAAGGGGTTTCCTATTAAAAATTTAGTGCTATTTAATAATTAGTACTTACTAAATTTATTTTCTACAGGTTCTGTTTGCTGCGAAGAAATACTTTTCAAATGCCAGGGTAAGTTCTTAACCATAAGTTACTAAAAAATAAAATTTATAATAGGGTAATTTTAAATTCACTGAAAACAACCCTATTTTACTCCTAAGCATTCTGAAGAATGTTTCCAATAATTTTTATCAGAAAACGTTGAAGAGTAAATAGTGATAATACAGTGTCAATATGTACTTTAATATGCGATAAGGAATTGAGTGGCATATGATGGTTTAGAATTGATCCTGATTGACTCCTTTTAACCAGTTTGTTTATTAGTTAGCTCAGGCTAGACTGTCATTAGGCATTGCTTCATGATGACTTCATCATTAATTTGGGATTTAATGATTCATAATTTGGGTTTTGAATCATAAATTTTAGTTCAGTTCTTAGAGTGTGAATATTATCCATTTATATAGTTTATTATTAAGTTATAAATATGAATAGGGATCCAAATTTGTCACCTTCACCAATTGAAATTTTATCACTTGATCATTCTGCATTGTACAAGAGAAGAACTAGGGAGGAAAAACAGTTTGATCAGTCATTTGCAAGTGATTATGAAGATTTATCTGATGATATAGTACAGAAACCTAAACCACCTCCTGCTAAACCCAATAATGTGTTAGTAGAAAATATTTCTTATTTGATAATAAGATATTTTTGAGATATCTTTTCATCACCATAAACCTCTCCTCACTTTGGTTATTTCCTTATTCACTTTTCCTTACATTCGTTATCTACTTCTTATCACTTATTGTTTTTACTTTTACTACTTATACCATTTTCGCTTTTATAACCTCATGCATCACTTCATTGTTTTGTTTTTTTTACTTACATATTTTCATGTATCTCATTATATCATGTATATCAACTGATTTTGCATATTTTCTCATTATCTTAATATAAATTATTTCATAATTTACATTGTGCACTCTATGATTTATAGTTCCTTTTTTTTAGCTTCTATATATATATTTTTTAAATTTCTTCAATGTTTTTTATATTCTATAAATTCTTACTATGCTAGTATTACATGTTATTTTCTAATATTATTATTTGTCAACCTTTCAATTTCTTCTTATGCTGTTTTTATTTTTTTTCCATTCTGTTGTGGTTGCTATCTTGTTTTGTTTTTAGTCCTGATAAAGGCCTTAAATTTAGACCAAAAAGTTGGCTCAAATAAAAAATAATAAATTTCACTTATTTGTGTCCATTGGTCCACCGACTGCATCCTTCCCACAATTGTTTCCTTATGTTGAATCTACAGTCTTCATTATTTTAAATTGTTTCAACACTTACCAATACCATTGATTTATATAATTTAAATTTTTTATTAGATGTTAAAAAAAAAAGTTAATTTTACTATCTTATGTTTCATATTATGAATAAAATTTAACGTTTATAATTTTATTTTTCAGTTTAATAATTTGAAATCACTCATTTGATTTATTCAGTATAATTAAAATTAAGGAGTTACTTAATTTTGGTGTTTGAATATATGTTTTATTGAATTAAAATTAAGGAGTTACTTATGTAATTATGTTTTGATTAATTTATGTTTTATTTTCATGCCAATGTTGTCCATTCAATGGCTAATTGAAGTTGTAAGTTTAGAGAAACATTTTTAAATGTTCATGATGATGACGACTGGAAATATAGTATTTTTTGGTAGAAACAAGATGTGTTAATAATAGATCAATGACAAACTTAATATTGTAATAAGTAAATTTAATAGTTAATTAGTTTCCATTTGGATATTTTGAATTTTGTTTAATCCTAATATTTTGGTGATTCTTCCTAAAATGATCATTTTGTGTCCAACGTATCTGGTGCATTTGATAAGTCACTATTGAAGTCAAAATTCTTATTTCTTTGTCAATATTATTTTTAAAAACTGACAAAAAAATTATATCCAGGACCTAGAAATAGGATTTTTTAAACTAAAAATCGTAGTCATACCAACTACTCCATTGCCCCCGCTCATGTGGAAACTAATATGTAATTGGTTATCCCAGGATTGGGAGATGGAGGACTAATTATGTGATATACATGATAAACATGTATTTTATGAAAGTGTGTGTTTTTCTTTTTTTGAATTTCAGAGAAAAGATTCTTATTCTAAGAACTTAATAATAACCTTTATTCTTGAGAAACTATTGACATTCCTCATTCCAATTTTTCATTAATTTAGCGTTATTATTAATTAATTTTGAATATGTCAAGAAATGATTCAGTGAAAAAAATCGCCAAATGAGCACCTTTTTATTTTTTTTAAATTCCAACATTCATTATGCTCAATTTTGGGAAAGCCATCCATTTATAAAATATATTTTTCAGAGTCAAGAATATGTCATTGAGCAACATGTATTGTTCCCGATGTGGGGATGGCTTTGAACCTCAAGAAAAAATTGTCAATTCCAGCGGAGAGCTGTGGCACACTCAGTGTTTTGTGTGAGTAAATAAAACTCCAATATAAAAATATAGAATCCTATTAAAGAAAATTGATCCCATGGAATTTGTATTTTCCAGTTGCGCTCAGTGTTTTAGACCGTTTCCTGATGGCACATTTTATGAATTCGAAAATCGTAAATATTGTGAATATGATTTTCATATGCTGTTTGCTCCTTGTTGTGGAAAATGTGGTAAGGTGTATGAAGTAAAAACTTAAAATACAATGCAATCTGTTAAAACATTTCATTTAATTGTCCATTTTTGAAAATTTTCAGGAGAATTTGTGATTGGAAGAGTTATAAAGGCAATGAATGCCAATTGGCACCCTGGTTGTTTTAGGTGTGAAATGTGTAATAAAGAACTTGCCGAATTAGGCTTTGTGAGGTATCATGGGCAAGCTTTATGCTATGAATGCAAAGCAACTGCTAAAGCTTCTGCATTAAATAAGCATACATGTTTCAAGTGCCAGTAAGTAATCTTTCAAAGAGTTTTTTCTTTGTTTATGTATGTTTTATTTCTTCCATAAATGTTTCACATTGACCAATGAATAATTTAAATTGCATTAATATTTACCATTATTAGGATTAATTGAGTAAAGATGTGTTTTATTGTTTCTATTAACGATTTTTTATTTTATTTTAATTTAAATAAGCATTATGCTATGTTTTAAATGTAATATTTAGCCAAATAAAGTTTAAATAACTGTTTTTTAACCATGATGACTATTGTTGTCACCCATGTATGCCACTGATTCTATGTATGCAATCAGCTAACGCATGAATGTTTTGCGGGTTTTTTAACTGAATTGCTGAATAAAGACTCTAGAAAGTTATTGTGTATCACATTTTCTATAAAATATTTACACAATATAAAATAAACCAAAACTAAGTAAAAAAAGTATTTGCAATATAAAAAAAAAATTAAAAACAAAACTTTTGAACATGCAAAAAATGTTATTGGATGTGTGTTAAATAAAATAACACATAATTAAATAAATTGATATAATTCAAAAAACAAATTTGAAGGAGTGTAAAAATCCGGGCAGCAGAACCCAGAAGGATTATAGTTGGTGGAAGCTAGGATACTACTAAACATGGTTAGGGACGATCCAAGGTTAAAGGGAGGTGCTGGAGCTTTCCCCGCTATTCTGAATGAAAGATTTTGAAAAGTGAACTCCCTTGACGATAGCTTATAATCATATGTGATGTGCTCTCAAGCCACCATGGCTTGAGGATGTGTTGTCAAAGTGTTATTCAATGAAAAAATTAACCAATTTTCATTTTCTTTAATTGAAGATTAAGGCATTATTTTTGTTAAAGTTAATGTTTTAAATTGACCTATATACTTTTTAGAAATAAATGGTTGGTTAATATTGCCTCAGATGGTTGCATACCAAACATTTTGCTTTATCCTCTCATTATATAGTTGCAACAATAATAGATCTTTTATTTATGAAATGATTCCATTCCTTTTGCAGATTTTAAACAATATTTGATTTTTTTTAAATGCTGTATTTTTTACTAGTGGCATTATCGATGACAAACCACTACGTTTCCGAGGAGAAGTCTATCATCCTTATCATTTTAATTGTACTGCATGTGGAGTGGAGCTCAATTCTGATGCCAGAGAAGTCAAAAATAGACCTGGAATAACAGCCAACGAACAAGTGAGTAACATTTATGATAGATTTATAAATACTAGTTTTAATGTTATTATTTATTTATTAATTTTAATAAATTAGATTAATAGCTATTAAATTATTAAAATAGAAATATTCCAGTCTACGAGGGGCTAGAAAGGGATCTTGGAGGAAAGTTTTGAAAATTTCTTCATTCATGTTTTTTTTAGAGTGCTTATTACAAATTTCAAATTTGTGCTCCCCTGTTTTCCATGGGAATATAGAAAAAAATCAAAGAAGGTTAAAAAATTAATGTTTTTTTTTTCCAATAGCATGAAAACTATATATTTTTTGGCCACATTAACTTATACTAAATTAAACATGGGTAAATTTGTGGCATTTATATTCTTATTTTTTTTTATTTTTTGTTAGGAGTGTTGCTTAGGAGCCAACCACTACTTAACAGTTACGACTCTTACCTAAGTGAAATTTAGTCAAATGAGTATAGTGGTCATTTTTTACCAACCCCTTGTTGCTACCTTAAAGTTGCCACCGCCTACTAGTGTCAATCAAGATCCTTATCTTTAGACCACTGAGAAATAAATATTAATAGACCCTGATGAGAATTGAACCCACAACATTCCAAAATTGATGTTGTGAGACCCATGCCCCAATATGCACTGTTGTTATGTCCCTGTTTTAATATCTAGAGGGATAACTTAGTTATTATTGATAGACTATTAACTGAATTTTTTGACAATAAAAATTATGATTTTGAAAAAATTTAGAATAATGTCAGATGAACAAGAATGCTGCTTAACATGCCAGGAAAGAAAATTTTTACTATAATTGTATATATGCTTTCAATGTCAACCCATGCAGTGGAGTGGAACTAGATGGTTCTAATTAAATCAAAATTGAAAACATAAAACTATATTATTCATAAAGTATTTGCTGCTTTTTACTGTAAAACATATTTATAATTGTTACTCTGCTTACAGAATGAGCTTTACTGCCTAAGATGCCATGACAAAATGGGTGTCCCTATTTGCGGTGCTTGTAGAAGACCTATTGAAGAAAGAGTTGTTACGGCTCTTGGAAAACATTGGCATGTTGAGGTATTTTGTTGATTTTTTTTATTTTATTCTAGTTAAAAAGGCCGAGAAGCCACAAGTAACCGTTTTGCAGATAAAATTTTGTTTCTACCTGTGGCTTTGTCAATGCTGAAGTGTAAATTTGGTTCAGGCACAGGTAGGTAGGAACAGAAAATTTCATATGCATAATTATCAGATATACCCCCTTCACTTCTAAGTATATGTTTATGCATGTATAAATTCAAATCGAATCCATATATTGTAATCATTAAGATGTATGTAATGTATTAATTTGTTTACAGCATTTTGTTTGTGCGAAATGTGAGAAGCCATTCTTAGGACATAGGCATTATGAAAAGAAAGGTCTTGCATATTGTGAGACTCATTACCATCAGTTATTTGGTAATCTCTGCTTCGTCTGTAATCAAGTTATAGCTGGAGATGGTAAGTTTTATGATCCAAGTAAATTTTATCGAATTTGTAAATTTTGCATATTGCTTTTATTGATTTTTAAAAAGTAATATAGATTGGTTTTTATAATTGAAGAATTAAGCACAGGAAAAGAAAGCACTTTTGTATAAAAAAACAAATCTATAGGGGACTGCCTAAATAGTTTATTTGTAGAAACTGATAACAAATTGTGACTTTCTAAATCTAACTCTCTTTGATGCAGTAATAATTTAATGAACTTGAATCAGTGGTTTCCAACTGTCCCTTGGGAGTGGGCCGCATTAAGGGTTTGGCAGAACATATGTTACGAGGAATTATTGTTAGAACTCCTTTATTGTTGCCGTAACTAATGTTATAGTGTTAACTGGTAAATGCATTAGTAAAGTGCCTCAAAACACTTTTTACTTTTTAATTGGAGAAGATGGGAGGGAGGGGAGGGGGTGCAGTCAGCAAAAAAGAACATAAATAAACAAAAAAATATTTATTCATGCCAACGTTTCAACCTGAGTTTTCAGGTCTTCATCACAGGATCCTAGCTAAAACTGGATTTTTACTTTTTAATTACTTTTAAGCAACCTAATTATATATTTCATGGGGATGGACTCCCCCCCCCCTTTTGTCCCAAATTATGAGTGGGGACATTGATAGTTCTGTTTCTAGCTTAATAAGCAGGCTGCAGTCTACTATTAGTTGGAACCACTGAAGAAGTTCTTAGAATAATTGTTTTAAAAACTTATATTGTAATCCATAAAGAAATTGTGAGCCATCTTACCATGACCATTGTGGTAAAAAAAGAAAATAAATAGGTTTTTCATTAATAATTGAATGAATAACAACATTTATTATTTATTCATAGCATATTGAAAAACTTAAGCATATGACAAACTAGATCTATGAACCTTGATTTGACCCTCTTACATCGTTAGTTTTTGTATTGAGTTGATTAATATTCTTTTAAAAATTTAATCTGTATAATTTATTAACTAATGTATCATGTTACCTATTTTATATTATCAAATTAGTATAATTTTCATAATTCAATTCAGTTACTGGATTATAATTTTTTATTTCTTCTAGGTGATGTTTAGAATATTTTATTTCTAATAGTTAGTCGACTATCTAGTATCCATTGATGCACATTTTAAGTTTTACTTTGGTAATTATAACTTTCTCTCTTCAACAGTGTTCACTGCTATGAACAAAGCTTGGTGCGTGCATCACTTTGCTTGCTCCCTCTGTGACCAAAAGATGACTCAGAAAACTAAATTTTACGAGTTTGATTTGAAGCCTGTCTGTAAGAAGTGCTATGATAAATTACCTGCTGAATTGAAAAGGAGATTGAGAAAGGCTCTCGAATTTGCTCCAAAGTCACCCTCGTCAACCTAGCAAGAAACCCTGTGTGAGCGTCTATGCAAAAATATTTAACGTCTTCCTTTATAACAACTGGCATTATTATTTAACATTAATGTTTTTAATATAACTAAATGTATTGTTTTTGTTAATTTTTAAGAATTTATTTTGTTTAGTTAATACTTTCAAACTTAATCTAATATTTATTGTTGAAAATATTAATAATTAAAATTTATAACAATTACATGAAACATTAGTGATTTGAACTTCTGTATTGTGAAACATCATTCTTTGTTTCTTAAATCAAGTCATATTTAAAAAAAAAAAAATAATAGAAGTTAATTAAACATTATATTATTCTCGGTAAAATATATTCCAAAAAAAATAAATGATATAAAAATTACAGTTAATATTTTAGTATTCTTCATTGATCAAGAAAACAAATTTTATTTACATTCAAATGCATTTCTAATTTATTTGCTAGTAGTTGATATGATTTATGGATTATATTAAAAATATCTATTTGAATTAAGTTCCTTTTTCAGTACTTTCATCAATCCATGGCTTAGAAACCAATGAAATAGAATAGGGCAACTGTGTGCTTCCATGTTTTACTAATGTTTTTGATATATTTTTATTAAATATTACAATTTATTATTGTTGTATTTATCTGAAGAATATTGTATTTTATTGATATAAAAAATCATCATGATATAGACATCTTGTCAAAACAATTGTTTTGTTGAATATCTCTAGCATTTGTTTTTATTTCACAAATTCTTTTCAGATGTCTCTTTTACGATCGATTAATTTTTATTTTATGAAGTTTCTTATTGAGTTACGTTGTATCACAGCGTAAGTGACATAATGGTAAATAATTCTTTTGATACTACTCTGTGGGGTATAGCCAAGATTGACCATCACATTCTGGTTTGTACCATTTCTCAGTTTTGCTCAAGCTGTACTTTCATTCATCGGTCCTTGTCGGACCTGTTTAGTAACATTCCTGCCAATATTGGCCTGTATGGTTTTAGGTAACCTCTATTTGGCACATTATTCAATAATAGAATCTTCCATATTCTATTGCCTAAGGAAAATGTGAAAGGTTTCGAGTAAGTCCTTGGTTGCCCATTTAGAGTTTATTTTCATTATGAATATTTCATATTCGTACCGTGTTAGGTAGAAACTTAATTATTGCTTTCATTCAGGGAATTGAAATTGGGCAAACCATTTGAAAGTTTTTGTGTGGAGTTATTTTCATGAAAGAGAAAATTTCTGGTTATTCCAGCTTTCATGTAAAATTTTAAAGTTATGAATACTTAAATTATTACTTAGAAAATTGAATGATTTATTTCAAATTATATTATTTATTTCTTAATAATTATGAAAATATGGGCTTTTTAATGTTTACTGTTGTATCCATTGTGCATTATGTTAAATGATTTATATTTAAGAAATAATTTGAATATATGGTTAGTAGATCCTATAGCAATGTTGATTTATTTTAAACAGGTTTAATTCATTATTAAAAATGATATTGAAAATTCAAGTTATTAGATTTTATTATATTTTGATGTTTTGTATGTATCTATAGGTTTTTTAATTTAATTGCAAGAATTGGTGCTTTTATGTATTTAGAATATTTGAGTACTCCATAAGAAAGTTAAGATGTGAATAGGCTTTCTACTTAAATATTTTTATGAAATCGATTTAGTATTTACATAAATAAAAATGAAAACAAGTATATTAAATATGCGCTAGTCTTGATTAGCAGCTTATAGTTGAATATTATATTTGTCATAATCTGATTATGAAATTTTATTATATTCCAAAATTATGAAAGTGGCTGGCTGTAGTTGTGTTATAAATTCTAAATATGTAGACATACATATATGATCTTACTTACATGTTTTATATTAATAATGTATTTTATTCGTATAATAGATTTTACTATATAATAGATATGGAGAGGAATGTGTCCTTTGTTTGTCATCTTTATGGCAACAGCAATATTGGATGAATAATCATGCATTTCTTGTTAATATACTTAAACACTGCCATAATCGAATAATTGTTTAATTTTGTTACTGTAAGAGGTATAAAAATTTTAAAAAAAAGGTTTTAATTGCTCTAGCTTTTATATAACTAAGTGCCTTAGATATTTTATGTAATCCTAAAATAACTTGTGCCACCTAATTGAAGTTATAGATTGTATTGAAATAAAGGTGTCTTAAAACATTTATATTTATATTTTCAGAATTTGTTTTTGCAAAACAACAAAAGGATGAAATACCTAATTATTTCTACTCTTTATCTATATTCATGATAAATATTACATATTTGAGTCTTATCTTTTTTTTCATGGTCTTGTTTTTATCAACATATTAAAAAGTAAACCATGATATATA
>NW_027114029.1:970332-999363 GCF_000696795.3 Halyomorpha halys
TATATATATATATAGAATATATGGAGATAGCTCCAGTGCCCCCTTTGATTTTGAAAATTTATATTTTCTGCATGCTTCCACTCATGACCTACTACCTTCTCTAAAATCTAGGACCAATGACTATAGCTTAGGTCATATTCTTCCAATTCTTCTGCATATATATAATTTTTTCCTCTTCCCTTCTGCTCGCAAAAAGTTTGTAATAAGTTCCTTCTCCATCAAAAGTTTCAGACTTCAGATCCATTTCTATCCTCAAATCTTTCCAAATTTTTAGAAAAATTAGTCAATCACCAACCTTCTTTGTACCTCAGACATAATGAAGAAATAACTGAAGCCATCCTGATCAGATCTAAATCCCCATATCTGGTGTATGGGAGACTCAAGGGTTAACTTTAAGGGGGAACTAAAAAGTCCTATGAATTGCATTATAAGATTTCTCTTTGGGGTTCTCAGACCCACTCATATTTCTGGATATTGTGCTTTTTCCTGCGGCAATTTCCTTGGTTCTTTCTGGTGGATTTTAATTCCCAAGAAATATCCATCCTTCATTACTGAAATCCTTGCCTTTCATTTCTCTTTTCACTCCTTGAACATCAGAACCCAACCCAATCAATATTTATACTCCATCACATAAACTGCTTTCCTTTAACAAATCTTTATTTTTATGGTTTCTTTTGACACCTTGAGCTGGGTCCTCAAAAATAATAGGCCTGTTGGGGAAAACTAACCCTCCATATGCGAAAATAAAATAAGCTCATAGTAATATTATGGGGCCTCAGCCTACATGACTTTGAGATCACAATGTGGTGATTATGGATAACTGCATGGCTGGATGAAAACTCATGAAGTCATAGAGTCTTGAAAGACAGTCAGCTAATTGTCGTAGCTGATTTGTTATTTATTTTATTTAACAAAGTGGTAGTTCTTTTTAAGCTTTCTACTCCAATACTACATGTTCTAAACAGGGATAACTTCTAGAACTTCCTCTGTGGTCAATCAAGGACCCTAACTGAATAGACTTAACTTCACATAAATTAAGCCTGAACTGAATTATTGTCAACCCTCAAAGCTATATGAATTGCAGAGGGGGAGAATACAACTTACAGGACAAGTTTCTCCTCCTTTTGTGATTCCTTGCCAATTTCTGTCCATAATACCTCTTCTCAAACAGCAGTTATTTTTCTTCACCTCCTTACATCCCAATCTTCAGTTCAAATGTAAATTTTATACATAGATAATCTGATATTTTAAACTCCATTGCTAGCCCAAAAACAGTCATTTGTATTCATTATTTTTGTTCCTAGGAGATTTAGTTTCAAAATAAAAATATTTATTCAGTCATGCATATGAAATATCACTCTTATGTAATGGAAACGTTTTCGTCCCAAAATTGGAGTCTCTATTGATGATCTTCATAAAACCTCCCGAATTCCACATTGCTTAACTCGGACAATGAAATATGTTTTATGGAATTGCTGTGTATAGTAACGCTGTTCATAAAATAAATAAAATGGATACCATTTTACGAGAATCAATTAGAGCAAAAAAAAAAAAAAGGTTGATTGCTACACTAATATTTTTAGATGCTGGACGGAACTATGCTGGAGTTCAGGACAGCATTATTCCCCAATTATCATCCTTAAGCGTGTCCGAAGTTTAGGAGGCCAACTAGTCTGGGAAGGACATTGGGTGGGGGGCCTTCCCAAGTTTAGTAGGGACGAAATAGTATTTCAACATTTTTTTTGGGAAGGTAAACGTCCACTGTACGCGGATCGTCATCTTCGCCCTTCAATCTAGCGCACAGTATCCTACCTGGGGCTGTAAAAAGGACGGAAGAGAAGAGAAAGGAAGACCTGTCGGTCGGCCACCTCCGTATGCTTTCGGCCTTATTCGAGGATACACTAGCAATGAAATCAACGTGATATTCCTGAGGGGACACTTCTACAGTATTACTATAAAGCCGATATGCTACTCTTTTATCGTGATTTTATTGATTAAACTAAAAAGAAAAAATGTATAATCACAATCATTCATTAGTATAAATACCATCGATTACTATTCCGATTTAGAAATCAGTGCTTTATATCGATTAGAGCTGAGTCAGTTAACTGATTAGGTTATCAGTTGTACCGTGGGGGTAAGGTTGTCAAGGAACAGGTAAATATAAACAATGATCTCAAGTTGAACTCATCACCATTATAGTTTTAGCTTCGCCTCTCTCCTTGACTGTATTTTATATAATTTGGTGTTATAATGGTAAATATATTTTTATTTATTTTTTTAAAAGCAATAGTGATTTTCATTATTTTCGAGAAATAGATTTATCTTATTCTGTTCCAGCCCAATGTTAGTGTATGTGATATTGATGATGCAGTTAAGGGAGCTGTTAAAAAATTTAGGTTTAGAAAATTTGAAACCAATTCGGCCTTAATATGTAAGTTTACAACTGTATTTTATTTGTTACCAACTTTCATTTTTGACTGATTCGTAATATGTGGATGAAATTTAAATGATCCTATGTGTTAAATTTCAGTAAAAGTTGATAGGCAAGCTCAGGCAATAAGCGTGGACTCTGAAATTGAAGTAAGTTGATGTATAGCTTTCAAGTTGAGTATTACAATTGCTTATATACTAAATAATTAACTATGAAATTTATTTCATGTTTACTGAATAGATTTCTGGACTTGACGAACTTCAAGATTATTTGCCTAGCCACGAACCAAGATATGTTGTTTACACTTGTAAATTGGAACATCGTGATGGCCGCATTTCATTCCCTATGTGCTTTATTTATATAACACCAAGAGGTAAGTTTAATCAACTTGATAGATGATGATGTTTTTAATTGTATGCTCCTTAGAGAAGCTATTTCTCTCCCCACACATATTTGCTAAAGATCTAAGATTGATTTAAATGTGTGTAAAGAGGAGTTTTATTGTTCAGTGAGGTCATTGATTGTGATAAGAAAATCAACATCACTGAGAAAATAATTAATTGATTAAGTGTTGAATCACCAATATTTTTGTTCTTGCCTTGAGGCACCATTAGGTTCAGCTGTAGTGATTCACTGATACTGGAGCAGTAGAAGCTATGATTCACAAGTGATTAAATCATTTCATTTATCTTAAAGATAAGTGTATCTTTTCTTTATTTTCCTTTTTAACATAGGGCAAAGATTCTTCACTATAATTTGACATGGATAAGCATTAAAAAAGTGATATATATATATATAGTCATGTCTTTCTTTTTAATTATATTATTTATTTTAATTATTTTTATTAATAATAATTTTAATTTTTATTAAACTTAGCATTAACATTGAACATTAAAATATTACAAATGTGTAATTATTTTTACAATAAATATATGATAGTATGTAAAGAAAAATTAAAATATTTTAGATATAAAGCATATCCATAACAATGTTTTCCAGTCTTCGATTGGTATCTGCAGTGCCTTCAAACAAATGTTCAATTAATTTCATTCGTCTTCAATTTATTAAAACACATTTTGACTCAAGTTCACTCTGAATTTTACCAAAACCAATGCTGTTCTTTTTTTAACTAAAGCTCTTAATAATTAAAAGTTACACTTTTTAGTCTGCACTAAGTCTATATACTTAAACAATCATATCAAAGACTAAGTTTTTATGAGTTCAATGAGATCCCAAAAACTTAACTACTTCTTCAAGAATAGCAATGTAATGAATAGATAACAAATGGTTGAATAGGCTGGATTTGATAGTGGGAAGGGTATTGAAACAATGGTTTAAATTGCTAATAATCCGGAATGGACAAAGGATTTGAATTGAAGGAGATCTGAGATTTATAATGAACTTTGGGATTGGATTACTTTATAGAGAAAGGATGGTAAGAAACACTTATGGTGTTAAGAAGGATAAAACAAATTCAACTCTTCATAGAATTGGAAAGCAAAGGGCAAAGATTAATCATATAAAGTAATTATCCAGCTGTTTTAGTTTTGCTTTGAAACTCCTAGAGGCAACTATGTGCACAGTCTAACAGTAATCAAAGTCGAGGAATATTAAGGAAGTGACTAGTACCCTAAGGTTTTTAAGTGGAAAAAACCGTTATAAATGAAAAAGATCAGTGTAGAAACATTGGCCATTAGTTAATAGTTTACTCTATTGCTTAGTTGTTTTTCTTGAATGATATCCTGACCATCTCCTTCTAATTCACATGTGATCTATCGTCTGTAAATAATTTCTATGAAATAGTTTGGTTGGTTTAGATTGAATTTATTACATTATTTAAGAGTTATAACATATGGAGTAATTTTAAGGTGATCGGAAACTATCACAGTGGCCTTTGTCTTCTCTACTTGCAAATTCAGCTCATTGCCAACTGCAGTGACTCAATCAATGCATGTCCTTAAGGAATTTTTTTTTATGCACGGTGATAGTTTGGAGGTAGGAAAGAAAATTATATTTGAAAGTCATCAGCACAGGTAATAGGAATAATGGATGAAGGGAAGTGCATTAGTATAAATAGCAAATAGAGTACGGGACAAAGACAATCCCTGAGGTAAACTACAAGAGAAGGACAGTGACTTGGAGGTTGGTCTGGAGTGGCAACATACTGGGAATGATCTAAGAGGTCTGAATGAGCCATATTGGCTAGAGGGATGTCTCGTACTTTGTTAATAAATATGTAATATTGTTTAAGGTTTTGGAGAAGTTTAGAAAGATGAGTTAGTTTTTAATGTTCAATAGCAGTTTGGAGGTTGTGAGTTATTTGCAGGAGATAAGATGATGTTAAGTATCCTGAGGGAAAACCAGATTGGAGGGGGTATATTCAATACTTTTCTCAGATATTAAATTTATTTTCCTCTTCAATGACATTAAAACTAGGAGATAAATTTTAAGATATGAATTTTAAGAGCAAATAGGAAATAGAAACAACAATATTTTACTTTTCTGTTATCAATATCAAAGTATATTTCATTAATTTTCTGGGAACCATTATGCCCATTTCTTTTGCTTGCTTTTTTATCATAACTGCATATCCTTTGTGAATCAAACATTAAAACTGATCAATTAATTTGAGCGCCTGATTACTTTTTCATTATTATTGTGTGTATATTACATGCTCCCTCCATCACTGATTATTAAAATAATCCACATGTACAGAAAATTAGTAGTATCCTTAAGTATAGAATTCATGATCTCAGAAAGAGTTTCAATTAGCAATGAAATATCTTTGAGCCCTCAATTTTGTTTCTAATGATTTTTTTTTTTTATTAATCTGTTAATTTAGATTGCCAAACTGATCTTCAAATAATGTATGCAGGAACAAAGTTAGCTTTACAGAAAGAAGTCAATCTAAGCCATGTCTATGAAGTTCGGGAATTAGATGAGCTTACAGACGAATGGTTAATGTCCAAATTGTTAAAGTAAATTTATTTTTAGATATGAGATGTTTGACAATGTACACATTTAAATTATAATTTCTCATTAATATCATTATTAATGTGATTTATTGTGTATAATTCATCTTTTATGACTCATTATTAGTATATTTGTATCAAATAATATTATATGATCATATTATAATCTTAAATCTTGCCAATTTATTGGGTTATTAAACCTAATTTTGAAGCTTACTAAATATTTTGGTATACTTTTCCATTTAATACCTATAAATGATAATTCAATTTCCATTTTATCGTCTCTTTTATTAATATATCGTGTTTTTTTCTATAATTATTAGAAAAAAAAATTGTATTTAGGATGTTAGATTTTGTAGATACAATATGATCTTAAATACTTCATCATTTAAGAATTTTGAAGAAAATGGTTTCCTAGACAGTAGTAGATATTAGTAGGGGTTGCTAATGGAAACAAGGCTGAATTTTTTGTATCAGATGCCCTCAATATTTTAAAAGTTACATTCTACTTTTAATGATAATGATGTTTATTTTTATCTCAAATTATAAGATGTTAAACAAAAACAATATCCTTTGTCCTGTTTGATAAAGATAATTTATTAGAATTTCTTTTTATAATTTTGATATTTTAATGTTATGATGACTTATTGTTCCTTTTATGTCAAGAACTTTGTTTTATTTCTCAGTGTACCTTGAATGAATATTTTTATCATAAAATGAACCTAATGTTCGTAAGACTGAACTATTCCAAATTCGCTGATATCAATACTTTCATTGTTGTGGGCGCCTTTAAAACGACTAAAGATTGTCCAACTTAAGGTAGTTCTCTTACGTACTACTGCTTGTGACAGAGAACTAGGAGTATCATTTTGTTTTATCTTGAAAAGTTTAAATTCATTAAGGTTAAATTACATGAATAGATGTATTAAAATTTTTACAACTAAAAAAAAAAAATAGATAGGATAATAAACTCCTCAGAAAAAGAATAGATGATTGTTGCTCCTACTATTGTCATTTACTAATTATTAATTTGCAAACTTAAGTTGGGCTAGTCTTATCATTTTTATTTATGTTTTTAATAATTTGTATTGCACAAGGACAATGAAAATCAATTCTTGTATGAATTCATCTCATTTTAAGTTGGTTTTGTTTCCATGCTTCCAATTTCCCTTTGTAGAATTAAAAATTTCTTTTAATTATAATTTAGTGGTGTCATGAGAT
The DNA here is from genome assembly GCF_000696795.3 of Halyomorpha halys. NCBI lineage: Eukaryota > Metazoa > Arthropoda > Insecta > Hemiptera > Pentatomidae > Halyomorpha > Halyomorpha halys. The sequence goes on from NW_027114029.1 coordinate 976,960, forward strand.
CAATCTTATAAAGATAAATTTCCATATAATATATAATCACACCGCCGTAAAAGACATAGAATTAATAATTTAGTCATTAAATTTTTTAAACTGTTCATTTGGTGTTATATTTTAATTATGTATTTATTTAATGTTATCTAATGATAACCCTAAATGTATCAGTTAGCAATTTTTATAGTATATAAAATATATTTTAAATTTAACATATTTATTATTAAAGAAATATTTCTTTATATTATTATTTGTTGCTAATATTAACTATTTATGTTTATTACATCTTTGTTTGATCATAAAGAACCATGATTACTGGGCATTATTGGAATAATTCTTTCTTAAATAATATTTATTATCCTTTGAATTACTTACTTTATGATGAAACAACATAACTTCATATTTATAATATTAAATTATTAAGAATTTATTCATAAATTATTCTTTGTTCTTAAGTTATTTAATTCACCCAATAATATGCAAAAATATCAGTGTTCTTGGATTTTAAATTATTTGTCAACCTTAGAAGTTCTCAATTCTGTTGGAGGGTACCATATATGATAAAGTTTATCATAAATCTGTCATTTCAAGTTTATATGTCAACTTATTTCCAATTAAAATTGGAAATTTATATTTGTTACTTTTTTTATTTAAAAAAACACATAAACACATTTTTATAAAGTTGTGTTTAAATTTTTGAATTAATTGTTGCCAGTTTATTTTTTATTGTTAATTATATTAGAACAATTTAACTTTATTGTTGCTTCTAATTTATATAATTTCATGACACATATGATGAATCTAAATAACTTCGTGTCAAAAAAAATAATTTTACTTATTTATACTGACCGATTGCTTCTTATAATAATCAGCTTTTGAGGCTTGTAGGTGTTTGGTAGTAATCTTAATATGGTTACTTGATACAATAATCATTTTTTACACTCAGGATTTAGTGCCAAATTTCAGAATATCTAGTATTTCAGTTATGTTAAAGTTTAAGGAAAAAGAGGTTAAGAACTTTTCTAAAAACATGGCTAATACTCTATTGATGATTTTCTTTATAAGAAGTTATTTAATAACTAAAACACCAAATCTTCTTTGCTTTAATATTTATATTTAAGTTTAGCTTTGTTATTATAAGTGTGTTGGAAGTAATATAAATGTAATTTCTCCAGTCATATGTCATAACTCAAACAAAATATGATTTATTATTCTGAAATTAGCTTTATTGGTGATAAGACCAGTAAGACATAACATATTGAAATTTTATTTAAAAGCATGTTCACATCTAGTAAAAAATATATAATATAATGTTTTCAATGTGTAACATTGTTGCTGTATAAAATGATTTTAGGTTTTGTTACTGCATATATTACTAGTGCATTTCTGTTATGAATATAATTATTTTTTAACTCATTATCATTCTTATTAATTTTTAATTGTGAAAAATTAGATTGTTAAGACACTATGTTTTCCATTTATAGTTTGGTTAAAATGACACAAGTTAGAGTGTCATGACATTTAAAGATTTACGAAAAGTGTATTCCGTCTATATAACTCAAAATTCATATTTTTTGAGTTACAATATTGTGCTATGAGCGCATTGATACTATTCATATGTACATACAGCTTACTGTGATGGTACTTTTAAAAAAAAACAGCTAAAAATAATTTTTTTTTTGTATTTTTATCCATTTTATTATATAAGGAAAAAAAATTTCAAAACTTCATTCCATTGACTGTTTATTACAAAGACAACCCAACCTTTGTTGGTTTGGACTAAATTTTTTTTTTTTATCAAAATCTTAAATGTAATCAATAATTTTAGCAATTGTTTATTTTTACAGGGTATCGTTTATTCCAGATACATTACAAATAGCTCTGTCAAAAGCAGTTTACATGCTACAAAATAAAATCATTCCATTTAGTGAATCTTGTTGTGGACCACATCATTCATGTTTTTTTATAATAGTAATAATATATTATACATATTTATATAATCTGCCATCCCTCTGTTATAATATAACATAGGAAATGTAAAGCATAAGTGTATATACAATAAATAACTTTTTTATGTCTAAAATCAGTTATTATTCACATAAGGTTGGTTACTTTTATTACCAAGTTCCTGAATATTACTAACACTCTCTCAACAGCAATTAAGAATTTATTACTAATGCAATGCTAACATGACTTATTAACCTATTTTAGAAGCCTAATTTTCAATAGCTGCTAAAACCTATAATATACAAAAATCACCAATAATTATCATTATAGATGAAAAAAAAGAAAGAAAAGAATTCACAAGGGTCATGATTCAATTTAGCAATTAATATTCGCACAACTTAAAGTTCTGAATATTAAAAAGCTTTAGACTAATAACTAGAATAAATTCAATAGGTTTATTATTAATAAATAATACAAATAACAACAGGTCTTATTAAATAAATAATTATGGTTAATTAGAGACAATATCTTCTCAATACCTGCAGAAACCAAATAATATTAGTTAACATCTAATGGGTACTTGTACATCTCATGTGCAAATGGAAGTCAAGAGCTTTGATCTGGATAAAAGTAGAATAATAATATGATCTATGAAGATAAAACATGGTTTTCGGCATTTTTAAAAATATTGTTATTAAATAATGATAGCAAACTGTAAAGGATTAGCTTAATTTATGTATAAATTACAAAATTGAAATCAAGACCTGTGTGGCGATAACTTTCCAGTACTGAATATTTGGTAATACTTACAGTTCAGAATGTTCTTTTATTGGTAATGATTCCACGATATAATTTTTTTTAAATTAGTTCATTAATGGTAAATTTTAAGTAAAATAAAAATAAACAAATATATGAAAGATAAAATCATGAATTGAACTAATTTTTAAAAAAAGTTGAATGACTGACAAATTTATAAATCAACAGAGATAATTATTTTATTACTAATTAAAAAAAAAAATTATTAAAGAGATTTACTTTTATTTGAGGATTGGTTTGGCGTGCATATTGCAGCTTTGTTTTAATAACGGCACATCTGACAAAAAAATTGTTTTTCTATTCAACATATTCCCTCAAATGTACCGTAGACTGAAGTACTTTGTTATACTAATTAGGACGACTCTAGTCTATGTTACTATCTTTAGGATATGTCCAATTTAAAATTAAATTAGAACTTTCGTTTGCCAAATGTGCCATCATTAAGTGAAGTAGCGATATTAACATTACTTAGAAACAGCACATGTAAAGCTTCGACAATGATCATTAAAGGATGACTGAAAACTTAAATTGTTCGTCATTAAACATTATCATTTTTTATTGATATAAAATGTATAAATTTAAAAAAATTGAAATATTCAAGGTCAAATCAAGATAAAAGACAAATAATACATTTTATGATAGGAGGTTTAAAGCCTGTATCTCAAATTGATAACATGGGTAAATAAGTAAATGTTGTTGATGAGTTTCAACAAAATAGAAAATTTCAGTAATACCATTTAAATCCCTGAGCATATACCTCTTTTACTATACTATAAAACAATTTTCAAAGACCTCTTATTACAAATAAATTAAAATAACCTTGAGGGTTCTGTATTTTCTTCTCCTTAATTTAAATTTGTATATCTTTGGCAGTAATTTACTACATCAACTAAAAATATTTGTTAAATAAGACACATTTAGACCAGAGCTTCAATATTATAGTAATAGTAATAAATAGCAAAAGTAAAAAAAAGATACGTATGTGTATTAGCATTAATTTCTTCGGTAAGATAATCTTTTATACAACCTTAATTTACAAAAATGTCATTTTAAAAAACACTAAATACAAATTTTTGAATCGCACCTAGTTTTAATATTTTACAACCATAGGTCGATAAAACAAACTATATTAGCATAAAAATATCAAGTAAATATTATAAACTCTTTGACATTATTTACTATGATTAAACCATAATTGGAAATTTATATATTTTGAATTTCACTTATATATTTTCTAACTTAAATAAAATATTGTTGAATGTAATACAAGGAAAATATTTTATCAGTTTCTTACTATGTCGACAAGATTTCATGAACAATCCTATTTCATTTTTTCGATAAAATTTATATAGTTAAACATGTACATATATACATACTCTCTAAATCAAAGGTCAGTATTATATCATGAAGAACATAATCAGCATTTTGTAACGCGCACATGTAATGAAAAAATTTAATTGAAAATGGCACACATACATCACTTGATATTAAGGCCAAGACACTTTACTTGAATACATACATATTTAAAAAAAAAAAATCGAAACAGTACAAAACATTAATATAAATTAATTAAAAAGCTTGAGTTTTTAGCAGCATTAGATGAACTGTAGTTTACGTTGAGATGAGAGAATGAATCATACTAAAAATAAAATCATGATGTTAGATAAGAAATATTAACATAAACAAGTAATAAATTATTTAATAATATTAAATTTTGATATTTTATACTTGTGTATTGTGTACTAAATCTAAATTTCTGATTATTATTTATTTAATTTTTTAATGAGAATACATAAAACTATATATCTCTCACAATTTAAGCTTAAGGTTTTTGAATAAATTCTATTAGTGTTGCAGTTAGCAAACTTACCCATAGAGGTAATAAAAAAATGAAAGCAAGTAGAAGGCTAGTTTCACCCAACCTTCTCTTTGACAGGTTGTCAACACATCCGCATTCATAATACTTGTAGGATCATAAAGGCCTGGTCCGGACATTACAGGCCTTGTTCGATATCTGTAAACAAGTAAAACGCAAAGTTAGACGTTATCAGTCGCAAAATTAGTATAAAAGAAATTTAATTTAACATAGAACATATCAATTTTTTGCAACAAAGAATTCATGGTGTTACAGAACTTTAATATTTATTTTAGGCCTGAAACAATTCAAAAAAGTGAGTAAATGAAGTGTCATACTGGGATTGCAAGCTCCCTTTGCTATCTCTTTTAATTCTTTAATAAAACTTACTCATTATATAACCTTTATACTCAATATCTGCATAAGACATGAAAATATTAGAGTATAAAATATCATTTTTTGCTTATTTACATTAAAACATTGTACTGAGTAATATTGTAAGAGATTGAATGACTTGTAGCTATGACTTCTGTTTTGACAAACACATACAATTTTTTATTTTTTTTTTAGTATTTTTCGAATAAAATTCCATAGATAAATGAAGTTATTGTTGTTAACTTATAATTAAATCATAATTCTGATATTTTAATAAATAAATAAGTAAGTGGAAACCAATAGACTAATAAGTGACTCATAATAAGAATAAATTAAAAACAATTAAAAGGTCAAATACATTAAAAAAATTTTCAATGTCATACATCAATATTTGGGAAAAGAATAGGATAATGAGGTGACTATAAAACTAAAATGGTGTGGAATAAAACAGCTGAATGAAAACAGAATATAAACAGATTTTTAAACAATTATATTTTGGCCACATTAAAAGGTTTTAAGATCTACCAGGAACTGGATCTGATACCAAGCAATAAGATTCTTAAGGCTGTGGTAGCTTGGTCATGTCACAAACATGGATGGTGAGTCAACAATTAAGAAACTACTATTTGTGACCAAAATATGTAGGTGGTGTCGAAGATGCAGTTGAGGCATTACCTTAGCAACCTCATGTTTGCAACACTACTGGTTCGATTATGGCCTAGATGGGTTGACTTTAATTTTTTTGCAATTCCATGAAATGAAAACTACCCAATCTTATGAAAATAGGTTTATTACTTTTGGTCAGAAATGGCCAGGTAGGGGGTTAAAAAAAAGTTTCTATGTACTAACAATTCAAAATAACAAATCAAAACATATCAGTAAGATATGGATAACATTCCATTTTTTTTTTTAAACTTCAAATCAGCAATAACAGTTGGAAAATGGGAATTTCTATTGTTTTTATTTCATGAAAACAGAGGGGTGATTCTTCACTTATTTGGAAAGTAAATTGTCCAAAAGTTCATCAAGTAGACTCCTTAAGGAAAGGAAAAATTATATATATATTTTTTCAAAATCAAACATGAACTATGATTAACCCCTTTTTTGGTAGGTTGTGTGGAAAATTTTATCAAGTAGTATTTAGTATAAATGACAGACATACCAAACTTTATAAACAGATATCATTTTTAAAAAAACAAATAAGGGCAAACAAATAAATAGAAAATGGTTTCACTGAAGAGAGATATTTCAATGCTGATGGTTCTGATTCAGGTCTTTGAAAAGTTAGGAAGATAGATGCATAATGAAGTCAACTGTAGATGGTGTAAAAGTTTAACATAGAATAATGTAATTTAATGTACAAAACTGCTATAAAGTAAACTGTATAGAAAGATTAAATATTCATATAATGCAAATAACATACCTGTTAACATGATAGGCGATAAGTGGCACATTTAAACATAAAGAAAGCCACTGCCCCGATAACAAGAACAAGAGGTTAAAAAACATATGAAGTATATATTCTGGTAAAACAAGCTGGAAAAGAAACAATGAGTCAATAAAAAGAAAAAAATGGCCTTATAATCCAAATTATTAAATACCCTCCAGTTACTTACTGGATTTAAACTGTTACATTGATCTATTGGGTTTTTATAATCAGTCTTTAGTTCATCAAATGCTATCACCTGAAATCAAGACTGGTTAAGCTCTGTATATAGATAAAAAAAAATAAATTAATCTAAAAACTAAATTAGAACCTACATGAAAAATAGAAAAGAAAATAAGAACAGCATCACTTATCAAAGCAACTATGTAGGCAAATGCAGGAAAAACGAACGCCATGATATTGTCAAATCTTTTGGTTAAAAAACAAATCAAATATTACAATTAGGATCAGGATTGAGTAAATAAGAACAAATTCATCCTTCAGTAGGGAGGTTCGATAACTGTTACATTCCAATCCCGAAAATGATTACAGATCATTTTTAACAGGATAACTGAAAATAGTTGATTGACCAAGGTTTATAAAAATTTGAAATAGTATATTAGTGCATTGATTTTCTAGCATAATATCACGCGAACAGCAATCTTTCTTGTTAGTAGTGATATGGGCTGAGTGGTGAAGTGATAAGCAAGAGGTTTTAACTGTACAACTTTTTCAAAAAATTCGTAGTTATAAATTACATTAGAAAACGTTAAGTGAAATTATAAACAATTTATTGACTTTATTGCGTAGATTCTATGCTACATTATTTTTTCTTTATTGGGAGCGGAGGCAACACTGAGCGCGGTTGTCCGTTACAAACCAAAGGCATTGGAGGTTTTAGTTTGTAGTCGGTCTCTGAAGTCTGTCTGTCACTGCCATGTTCTCTTGCGTGCGAGTTTTTTTTTTCAGTGATCGTTTTTGTATCTGTTTAGTTTGATTTGTGTTGTCACTCTGTTAACATACATTGTCAGAGACTTCAGTTTGGAATCATTCGTAATGACATCGTTTAAATTGTCTTATTTAGGTTTTGCAACCGTCGACAAGAGGTTGTCAAACCCAATGCTTCCATGGATAATCGCACAAATAAGAAGAGGTGGGAACAGTTACAAGGTAAATTCTTGTCACTGGATTTTAATTTGTTTATGACAAGTCATGAATATTTTTGTATTCATTATTGGTTTGCGATTTAATTAATTCATCTGTATTTATAGGTAAATTGGCGAGTATATTTTGAATTTTATTTTTATTGTTAAAGATATATAGCTAATCAAATCATAAGTAATCATGTATTGTTATCAATCGATTCTTAATATATTGATGTACTTGAGCATTATTTTGGTATAAAGTCAGTGTTTTAGGATTTTTAGTCAGTTACTAATACTTGGATGGTTCTCTAATCAAATCAATTATCATTACTGATTAGTTTACATCATATATTCTGCTTACTTTTCTTATATTCATCGATTTATTATGTCATGTTCATAGCAATTCGATTTAGTATATTTCAGCTTTTAAGAACTACGGTATTTTTTATTATTTCGACAGTTTATGACCAAGTGACGTATTTATTAAAACTCCCAGCTTTATAAATGTTTTTGATGAGATTTTACTTTCAGTATTTCGTGGTTTTTTACTCCAGACGTTCATAAAACAAAACAGAGAACTCCTACTCCCTGTTATAATAGGAATTCAGTTATTTTACCCTTAACTTTTGTTCTTGTTTTAATTCAAGTACAATATATTTAGATTTGAAACGTATTAAAAGATTATTTTTTAGATGAATATTGTTTTATGATCAATGTTCTTCCAAATAAATCTCTCATGATATTTTTATTATTCAACAGGTGTAGTAACCTGGGTTGAAAAAAATTTGGTTTCCTGTTTTAATTTTTAGTAGTAATTAAAGAAAGGTGTTTAAACATGCGTATAAACTGCATTTTAAAACTAAGATTTCATTTAATTATATGTAATACAATTTTAAACGAAATATTTAATTTACAAGATAACTATCATATTGGTTACGCGATTTAAGTGGAAATGTTAATTATTATATAATTTATTCAAGGTTTAATTTAATTATTTTTTTCAAACTATAAAATTCATATTATTTTTTGTGAAACTCCAAATAAATTACTTATAATAAACATTTAATAAAAATCATACCGTGACTTTTATTTTTCTGTTTAAAAGAGTTTTATAATTTTAGGAAGGGGTTCGGGTGGTGATTGAAAAAGGTACAAAACTGACCGAAAAAATATTTATTTGTAACCAAGATATAATAAAAAAATGCCGATAAATTGACAACCAATAATTTGGTTATTAATAAATTGTGTTTTTTTGACAGCCACCCGGATCATCTTCCTACAATCGTCACATACTGTCAACTTTATAATCTTCCAATTTTATAATATAAATTTTGAATTATGATCCTTTTTTTACGAAGCCAAACCTTAATATATATTTTTTTAGTAATTGTAAACATGAGTAAACGTCATGTTGGGTTTACATTTTATTTTATATGTATGAATTGAAATGAAAATATTTTGTGATTTTGCCTCCAAAATCCCTATTTTCTTATTGAGGATGGAAATAGTTGGTATCCCTGTTCTTCATAAATCAAGTGTTTTGAATAATGAAGTATTTACTTTCTTTTTTGTTCAACGCAACAAAATTGTGATGATAAAATTCTGCATTTTGATGAAGGGAATCCTAATAACAAACACGTTATACAATTGTATACCTGTATTTATAAGGATAAATATTCAGTTATGTTAGAAAATACAAGGGTATTTTCTAACATAACTGAAGGGCCAGGGAAAAAACAGGTTTGACTCTTTTTGTTTAATTTAGTTATTTGTATGGATCTGAATCCAAATCCATGTCTGAATATAAATGTAAATTCTTTCAGGGAGTTATAATCCAAAAAATAAATTCTTTAGAATTATCGAAAAATTAGTTTATTTTTTCGCATTGTAACTCCCTGGAAGATTGCAGATTTTGATTACAAATATATAGATACCAATAATTGGATTTAAAAAAAAAAAAAAAAAGAAGGAATTTAGGTGCCTGATTTTTTTTCTTTTACCCTTAACCTTCTTCATATGTTGCCATAATCTCTACTTGTAATATAGATGGAATGTATTTTTTTTTGTTCTCAAAAAGATTTTTGGAAAATTAAACTGTCAGTTACAGTTTTGAGACATAATATTGAACATATTAAAATTTTGTTTTAATAATTAAAAAAAATCAGATTAATATACCCCTTATCAATTGGGTGTCTTTCCTTAAGTGAATACCTTCTCAGACCTGCCGGACGAACAAGTGTTTTAGGACTAGCAACTAGGGGAAGGTAAATAATGGATGATCCTGTATCATGATACAAGTGACACCGATACTACTTTGTATCTGATATTCTTGTTGCCGATACAGAATTTAAAAAAAACCAAATTATTTGTAAGCTTCTGTTGTTCCTTGGCAAGCTTTTTGATTTCTCTGTACCTAAAAGGGTGTCCCGGCTCTAATGTTCTATAAGTTGACGTGTATGCAGTTGCATTGGTAAGACCCTACATCTGGTAAGCGGGCGTAGTAAGCAGTTCCTAACAGTTCCACAATCAGATCTGTTCCACGGGACTCAACCCATCCTTGATATATTAGCTAAAACATTATTGTTTTTATTAGAAATTAATTCAATTTTATTATTATCCTAATGCTTCTTTTCTCTCTCTCTATCTCTAATACTATGTTGATCCTATTTTTCTTATCTTTTAAACTATTACGGTTCAGAAATATTTAAGTGTTTCTAATTTACATAATGCCTGTATTAGCTAATTAACTCAGGTTACAGTTGATATGATGTATCAACTCCGGCGCGAGTAGCAGAATACAAGCCCAAGGTCAGTAGCACCTGTATCAATACGGGTATTGGTATCAGGTCCATTTTGCCTGTATCAATACGGGTATTGGTATCAGGTCCATTTTGCCTGTATCAATACGGGTATTGGTATCAGGTCCATTTTGCCTGTATCAATACGGTTATTAGTATCAGGTCCATTTTGCCTGTATCAATACGGTTATTAGTATCAGGTCCATTTTGCCTGTATCAATACGGTTATTAGTATCAGGTCCATTTTGCCTGTATCAATTCCTTGTTTCCAATACTTTTCTGTTTTTCATATAAAAAATTTGATTCATACAACCTTACCCATCTCTACTAGCAACTTGAATCATGAGTTTCTGAACTGTTTAATATTTCGAGCAGAACTCAGGTCAGGATTCACCTGCTATACTTAGCCTGTTACTGTTCATTTCTCAGTGGTCTAGGGGAAAAAACCTAATATAGAAGGTTGGCAAGAAAGTAATTTCAGTTTGTACAAATAGCTTAATGCTTCTTTCGTTGTTTTCTCACTGTCAAAAATTATTTGAAATTTTGTAGTAGATGCATTTATATTGTCATATTAACAAATTCTGTGTAATTTTATTTACAGCTGTCAGTTTATGGTAAATTTTAACATAGAGTACAAAAATAAGTATTTTCGGCACATTTTACTTTCTTGTTTACTTATATGCAATATACGATATATTGGATCTTGGTTGAGGAGTGATGTCTCATACCCTTTATAGCCCCGACCTTGTACGATCGGATCATCCTATTTTGTACTTTACAAAATGTTTTTAATGATAAAAATATAATTAATAACGATGACCTCAAATCGCACTTGGTTGAGTTTTTTGGTGAAGAGGACTTTAAATTCTATAAGTGCAGGATCATTAAGTTACCTGAAAGATGGCTTAAGATCGTCGGATAGGAGGCAAATTATTGGACTGAATGAAGTTATTTTTTGTATAGAAAAATTGAGTTTTATTTAAAAAAGAGAAAAAGAAATTACTTGCCAACCGGGTTTATCGGAAGACTGCTGTAAAACCACATTTAAAAAAAATTTCTTCTGGTTTTTTAAAGCATAACATAGTATTGATAAGATTAACAAATCATTTGTTGGTATTTACTACAATTAATATTTTCTTAAAAGAAATTCAAAAAGTGAATAAAGGTCATATGTTTATATAAAGGTGTTTCTCAAGTTTGTATGCTTGAACCGTACTGATTGTTACCAGTTCTCCAGGTAGGGCTGGAAATCAGCTGGTTTTTATTTTAAGTATCAAAACCTTCGCCGGTGTGTACGTTTTATATTCATGTTATTTATCATTTATATTATATGAAAAAAAATTTCCTTATCTATTTACGGAAACAAACATTCGAGTTTTTTTTTAATTTCTGGAAAATCTATGCCTCGTTAAGATAGGTATAGATATTAACGGATGGAAGTGTTATATTACGTTTTAGGAAAAATATAGAATTTTATATAATGCAAAATTTCGTTTGAGACAGATTTATTTAGTAGTTATTAAAATAATATCCGTTTGGTCTCATCACTTTTTTATTATTTTAGCATTCCAACGTTTCGGCATCCCGGCCATTTTCAATGATCTATCAATTAAAAAAAATTCATTAAGAATTAATTATAAAAAAAAAATATGAAGAACATGGTTAGGGTTGTGGCCAAAAAGAACAAAAATAGTTAACACTATTTATTTCCGACGTTTCGCCCCACTTTTTAGTGCTTTATCAGAGCTGTTCAAGTTTGAAAAGTCTGTAAAGCTATCTCATCTTGGTTTTCTATTTTCGTTCTTTTTGAAAACAAGCAATTATCAACGTAATTGGCGGCCATGTTGCCCTGGTCAAATTATTTATCACCAGACATTAACACTTTAACTGGTTTATAATGCTATAAAATAGCCTGCACTTATGTTGATAAGCTATGTTTTTGGCTATGATAGTGTAATAAGGTAGGAAATGTAGTATTTCATGTTTTTAAAAATTGATTTATAATGAATAACTGTGTTTAAACTTTTTTTATTGTAAGATCCTTGAAAATGGCCGGAATGGCCGAAACGCTGGAGTGTTAAAATAATAAAAAAGTGTCCAGAGGATACCAAATGGATTTTTTGCTATAACTAGTATAGAATTTTAGTTTGGAATTATATTTTAAATACTCCTTTCTCCAAAGAACCTGGTTTAAATTTTCTAAACCTTAAATAGTGATATTTCTTAGAAGTTTAAAATCAAGTTTTACATTCCTAAGTATCTTTAAAAAAATCATTAAATCTAATTTTTTGTTGATTAAAATGTTTGTGACGTGAAACATCCATCCATCCACTCGTGTCTTCAAATATATCCACTCATTAATTTTCTTACTCCACAGGTTACCGCAACCCTGGAGAAGTGCTGCCTCGAAATACGGGGCTTGGAAAAGAAGCTGTCCCACCAGCTGAGCCTCGTGGCCAGGCTCGGGGTTTATCCAGAAGCTGAAGGAGGCTACCTCATCTACGCCATACGGGATAGGGAGCAACCTCTTCTCTACTGCCACCTCCTCTGGTCTGCAGACATACATGATGTAAGTTTTCTATAGAATTAAAAATATTACAGTGAGTTTTGTCAGGATTTATCAGTTCGCAGTTTTGAGGTTATAATTTCCCTTGGATATTAAATATGATAAAAAATAAGACCACTGTCTGGAAAGACTTTGGACTTTGTTCATGAACGTTCCTAAGGAATACCTTGCTAAAGTGTTCCTTTAAATTCACACCCTTTACTTCTATTAACGAAATTTTCGTTATTTATCAGAATTCCTTATAAACCATTTCCCTCATGGTTAAAGAAGGCGTAAATGGCCGTCAATAAGATTATAATTCTGGTGAATAAAGATAAAGGTGTCAATTTAAAGGGAACCTTAATTAAGGTTTTTCTTAGAAACGTCCATACGTGATAGTAACTCTTCGTATTTAATATACATAGAGCCACTTACTTTTCCATTAGTTATATTCTTTCATTCATATTTAATGTTGTAAAACTTGAAAACTAATTCTGTTCTTTTATTAGCGCCTCTAAAGGTTGTCGATACATTCGGGTTTAACCTATAGCTATTAAGGTGTGATGTGAAATATGGGCATTCCTGAAAGATATGGCTAATTGTTACTACTATTCTATACTAATATTGTTACTACTAAACGATACTAACATTTCAGTGCTGTCTGTTTTGCGATAAGGTTAAGAATAGTTAACATTTTTCAAATGACAATTCTGTTTTTATGGGTATATACCAGTGATTATTGTTAATAAGTTAGTTGATTGCCTTTTAACTATTAATTAGATCCATATCGTCCAAGTATGAAGATCATGAAACATGACAATACAACAGCGATTTAAAAAAAAAAACTAAGGTTTTCCTTAGAAACGCCTATAAATAGTAGTCCTTCGTATTTATTACATATACACAGTGACAGTTAATGTTCATTTGCTCTTTTGTTCATATTTAAAGGCGTTTTAAAGTTTTAAAAAAACATTGGAATAACCCCGCCTGTCCTTAGAAACGGAATATTACTGGGTATCAACTTAAACTCATTGGTGGGTGGTTAGTGAGGGTATCTTTGTGTAATGAATGATAATAATATTTATTATGTATAATATAATGGTAATACATAATGAAACTTGGTATAGTACGAACTATACTTGAGAAATATTTTTTTTAAAAAATACAATGATATACTATTAGGTTTATGAATATATTATTGGAATAAGTTTCAAGATTTATGACAGGTTATGATGTTACCTCAATTCAAGAAATTCAATTCATCTTTAGAAGAAAACAGAAATTCGTATTTCTGCAGCAAAAGAAACTGGTAATTTGTATTACAAATAAAAACCATGATGGATTAGTTTATAATTTTTTTAAATTATAACATTCTATGCAGACTAGGAAATCTTCTTTGTTTTTTTCTAAAGTATTATGTGTGATGATAAATATGTAAGTAATTTTTAATACGCATTATGTGTTTCAGCTTAATTTATTGAATAAATAACAAATTAATTACTTACATTTATTATAGAAATTAAAAGTAAATATTTTAATTGAAAATCATGGAATTGGTATGAAGTATTAATTTCTTTTTTGGAAGAATTGTGCCTATGAATTTAGGATTTTAAAAAAATAAATAAAAATTACGTAAAGTTTATAATTCATTTACAGTTGACTGATAACTATTTTCTATTGATATTATTACTAATAAATAAAAGAAACTACAATTTTTCAGTAGATTATGTGAATTTAGCTAAGACATAAATCCAAGAAATTAAAAAAAAAATAATGCAAGAAAGTGAAAAAGTGTAGTTGGATTTAGATATCAGTTCCTTATCTGGAGGTGATTTTCCAAAGACGTCAGTGACTATTAGGTGATTACAAGCTTTATTTTAATGCTTAAACCTATTTTATAATCGTACGTTTGAGTTATGAATACATTTATTTAAATTTAACTGCGCCGTTCCTTTTTTTATTATCTGTTAAATGCGATTATTTGTTGTAAAAAAAATTATTTATAATTTATAAATTTTAAAATTTATATTCCTTAAAGCTCATGAATTTTTTTAAAAATATTATTATTTGTATAATCTTTTCAATTTCTTGAGACTGGTATTTATTTTTAAAATAAATCAATTGATATCCATGTTAAGTCTCGACACTCTTTATGATATCATCAACAGTCTAACGTTTCGGCCAATTCGTCCATCCTCAAGGACAATATAACAATTAACAGCTTATTATACATTCATTGTAACAATTTTAACAACATTATTATTAATAATATACCTTAAATATAAATTTACACCTCACATCCAATATTTAAAAACTTTTGCAGGCTATTCTGCCCAGGTCATTAATTACAAGTCGGATTACCCTATGAAACAATAAATTATTAGGGAATCATATTAATTATTAATAAGCTTATGTCTAGTTATCTATTATGTCACAATTTCATTAATTTTTAAAAGTTTTAATTTTAACTCAACTCAACACTATCAACTATCATATAAACAAATTATTTTTAACCTTCCATACACTCAGGTCAGGCTTTTAAATAATTTATTTCAAGTTGAATTTTGGACGAAATTTGTATTTATTTTATTATTAAAATTAATTTTAAACAGTAACCCAGGTATCTTACCCATATTTTTTGATTTTAATCAGACAAAAAATAAACATATCCATAGTGTGCGTAAATAAAAACGAATTCTTAGTGATTTTTCGTATTTTTGGATAAAGTAGTTCCTGATTAATTATTGAAAGGCAAAGGTGTTTTATCCAGAAAGGTGATTTAAAATTAGGTATTTTCTTATACGTTCTACGAAAAGAACTAGTTTTCTTTTCGTATAACGTATAAGAAAATAATACAAAATATTTTTTTACTTAAAAGAACTCAAAATGAATTTTTTATATCTTGAGAACAGGTGCCATTTTCTATTCCTACCCAACTATGGTTGGCAGAGTCGTCAATTTTGATTCTTAACATCAGTTGTTAACCATCAGGTTGTTTTCATCAAAGTAATAAAAAATTAGGGTGAAATATTTGTTTGTTTTTTCTCCTATTGGACTCTAGGATTTTTGGGACTCTGGTTAACGAAACAATAATAATAATAAAGGCTTATCGAACCCGAAGGTTCGATGCCGATACCACCAAACGCTCTTTGCATACATCCTTCCAGTGATCCCCCTCCAAACCCAATTCCACTAAATCTGTTTTAACACAATCCTCCCATCTACGTTTCGGTCTACCCCTCGGACGTTTACCCGTTGGTTCAGTGTTAATTACCATTTTAGGGATCCGCTCTTTACTAAGTCCTACAACCTTACACGCCCATCTTATACGCCGTAATGCTATAACTTGAATTATAATTACCGGGTGTAGGTCCCTTAACTCAGCTTTGTGTAATCTTCTAAATTCTCTCGTTGATTTATCCTTTTTCGGTCCGAATATTTTGCGTAATACTTTATTTTCGAAAACCCTAAGACGCTGTTCATCCCTTAGCGTAAGAGGCCACGCCTCACATTCATAAAGAACGGTGGGAAGGATAATAGTTTTGTAAATTCTAATTTTTAAGTTTTTCGATAGGAGGCGCGAGCTAAGCAGTTTTGATATTGAAAAATAACAAGCATTTCCTGCCTTCAACCTAGCTTTTATTTCCTCATCAATTTCGTTTTTTTAGTAACCATAGAACCTAAATACTTAAACTTATTTACCTGTTCAAACGTATCCTCCCATATATATATATCAACGAAATTGCTCGCATTTCTACTGTTAACCATATATTTTGTTTTTTCCGTATTTATTTCAAGACCTAGTTCCTTGCTGGAGTTTATTAGCATGGTTGTATTTAGTTCTATAGTTCCTTTGTCATCACACAATAATACCAAATCATCTGAATACTCAAGCACCGGTATTTTACCACCCAACAACATAGATATATAACAACATAGATAACATAACATAACAATATAGATGATTGCATCGTTATGAATTTCAGTTGGACTATTTTTAAGAATGAAATTTGATATTGTGAGATCCTCGTAGGACCTTCGGTTTATATTACATACTTATAACGGTATACCCCTCATGATCGTCATCAATGGTTGTCCGCTACAACGCCCTCATTGTATTCTAATTAATGTACTGAATTCACTGATTCCAAAAAAGACTTTCAAAGAAAGTATTTTTGTCACTTCACAATTTCCTATTTTTTTATCACTATCACCTTCCAAATCTTCTTAACAGTTGATGAGACTTTTAGGGTTAGTAACAGTTAATAACGCAATAATAAATATGGCAACGCGCCTGAGGTTGCGAGTTCGAGCCCGGCCCCATCCGGGATTTTTATGAGCATAAAACTATACAAACCTCACTCACAGCCTCCTCCCGGACATTTGTGACGCCCGCCGTTAGCCAATGGGTGGCACTCACAAAAAATAGGTGTGGGAGTTACGAACCAATGCTACGAAAAAACCACGTCAAGAAACGCGAGGACTTAGATCCCCATGTTCTGTCGCCTATATAATAATAATAATAACAGTTAATTTAGTTAAGTGGAAAAAATATTTGCTAAAAAACGTCCCGAGCGGGATATACGCGGTGAAATTAAAATCCTGATAACAAAATTATAGTTTTTGTTTTCAATAATGAGTGCCATTAATATTCTACCAAGAAATTTTATTTTTCTTGATAAATTAAAAAAAAAAAAATCCGTTGTAAAATATCCACTGCACCTATTGCCTATTGAGGATTTTCTCCGAGACTTCTGGGCAGTTTTTGTTCACTTCAGATTTGGCATTAAAGTCACCTGTCACAGGATGATTATTGGAATTCTTCATAGCCATCCGCCATTATCTTCCAAAATGGCGACCGATTATAGATTTCATTCGCCCACATCTCGGCCATTTAAGAAGATAAAGAAAATATACAAATTGTTCAGGAATGCGAAAATAATATTTAAAGAGAGTAGTATTAGTAATATTAGTTTATTCTCTCAAAATATGAGGTTTCACATTTACAAGATAGGTAGAATCTAAAAAAAAGAAACATAATCCAAATATTTTTAGGAGGAGAATGAGCAAAGAGGGTTTCGGATCCTATAAATTCGAATAGGTTTCGGGTCCTATAAATTCGAATAGGTTTCGGATCCTATAAATTCGAATTGGTTTCAGTATCTGCTCTCTTAGGTTTACAAAAAACCAGTGATGACCGAATGAATGTAGTAGTCATAAGCAAAGGAATTAGGTTTCCAGCCATTGTTAGAATTTGAATATATTTAAACAATTATAAATAAATTTATCTATTGCATAAATTGGCCTAATAGAGTTTAATTTGTGGTTTTTGATATTTTTTAAATTTACTATACTATTCAAGTTTGAAGTTGATACGTTAAGGGTATTTAACTATGAAAGATACAGTGATTCAAAACTGGAATTAATTGTGCCGAATTAACAAAAAAATGTGTGTAATTAAAGAAAACGGAGTTCATTTTCAATTTCAGATTAATTGATAAATGTAAATAATAAAATAATATAATAATGTTTTAATAAGGTATAAAGATAGATGTGATTTTTTTGCGTAAAGTTACATCTTAAATAAATTTGTTTTATAAAAAAAAATTTTTTTAATTTTATTGTGAAATAATGGAATATGCTTCTTGCACCATTATTATAATTATTATTCATATAATTTTTAATATTATATTTGCAAAGCATTGGAAATGAGATGTTTATTTTATTTATATACTTTTTGAAAATATATATTATAACAATATATTTCAAGAAATATAAGACAAGATGATGATTAAGGGAGTTCAATATGTACTTTCACCTTGTCCCGACTTTCTTCCTTTGGGTTATCAAAAATCTGAGTTTTGAAGTACATTTCGAGGTATAATGACTTATATAACTAATAATGAAATAGGTGGGTATAAAAATACTAAACTTGACAATTTGTACTCTTTAAATCTGGGGAGGCACTTAATACAATAAAGTTTTTTACTGGAGTTGGTAAAAAAAAAGTGCATTTTTTTTTAGGTATTGAGCATTAAAAAATAACACAGCTTTGAAGTGGTGGAGAAGATAATCTCGTCTGCTCCGAAAAAAATTGCACAAAGGGTATTTATAATCAGGTCAACTTTTTTTTAGTTCGATCTATACCTGTGAAAGCCGTTGCCAATCCCAAGTTCCTTTGAAGTGGTGTGGGCAAAAATAAAATAAACTTTAGGTCACTCAAACTAATTAAAACGTTCTGTGAATGGATTTTTTAATTTTTTGTATGAAAATTAATTGGATACATACAAAACCTAGAAACATTCTACCAAATATAGAGATTTTTATCTCTACTGTTTAAAATCAAACTGGTTTACGAAATATTTGTATACAACATGTTTTCACTTATCTAAACTGCAATATGGAAATGGAGTACTTTATTTATACGACATATTGCAATTTTACAAAAATAAATATTGTCATTGCATATATCTGTGAACTATCCATTTCTAGTAATGTTAGACAATGAAAGCGGTTGTGTTAAGTTTTCTAAAGAAGAGAAGGGCGAAGGCTGTACAAATTAATGCTCATTAATCTTATGCCCTGGCACGATCTCGTCCAACGCAGCTTCGCATTTGTTCCCGCTACGGTCAGTTAATATAGTATTAATCATACTTTCAAATGACAGTTATTTTAATTTTTTTTTTATAATTAAGACAAGTGCCTTTTGTGGCAATAGTATAGCAGATTTTTTAAAAATATTTATTATCATTTTACAGTTTGAGGGGGACCGAAACTACTTTTCCTTAAAGTGAGGCATAAAAAATTGGACACTTGTTCATCTTTGTAAATATTGGATTTTTCATCTTGATTCTGTTAGTATGCAGGGTTGGCTGTTATTAAAGCAATCAAGAGTAATCAAATCTTAAGAGGTTATCGAATTTTTTTTTACAATAAGTTGATGCTATATAGAGCTCATTTGTGGATTTAGTAGTAATATTGTTGTATATATTATACTGTTTTAAATACCAATAAATAAATTTAAAACAAGTATACAAGTGGTACGAGTATATTGTTAATAACATAACATCCCAATGAATCTCTACAAAGTTGGGCTAAAGCTCGGCAAATAAATAGTTTTTTTTGTTTTCTTGTGGCCTTGTGACTTCTTTTACATTGGTTTTGTGCAATATGGGAAAATTAAAAGTCAGGAATATCACCTGAATCAATAGACGTTTCGAAAAATGAAAGTTTCGACCGATTTTTAACTCAAGAAGTAACACATCAACTTATTGTCGTCAATTTTTATTTCTTTATTAAAGTAATATAAGTTTATTTTTTTTTTTTACTGAATTTAATAAAATTTTCAAGAATAAAACCAATGTATATGTATTCTATTTTATACCAGATCGGCCTGGTGGGCCTTATATGGTTGATATAACCGTTATATTATATATATTTTTTTAACAGTTGATTAGGGGGGGGTATAGTCTCGTACAAAAGACACCCCTAACTATATGCAATGTTTTTATTAAAATAAGAAAAAAATAATAAAATCAATAGATAAGAATAATGCTTTTTAATAAAAGAGGAAAGTAAAATTAAGAACAAAAAATAATGATATTGGTACACTTAAATAAAACAAACAATTGGCCTCTAATGGTAAAAAGAAACAAGTTAATTTGAAAAAGGGATGAGAGAAGAAAATAGAAAAAAAAAATAATAATGAATAAATAAAATGAGTAATAATAAAAAGTAAAATAAAGGTAGTGTGACTATGAATTAATTTTATATTTATTAAAATTTATAAAAGAATGTCCTGCAGCAGTCTGGACTTCAGTCTTCGGGTTGAGGTTGATTTTCCCAGGTTGTAGGTCACTGCTCCTTTAACTGTCGGCAACTGGGAGTGGAACTTCATGAACCGTTTTTTGATATAATCCTCTATTGACTCCGTATGTAATTCGCGATGCAATTGGATATTTCTTATGAACCAAGGAGCATTAACTGCGATTTATAGGACTTTATTTTGAAAGATTTTGAAGGATTATAGTTTTTTCCTTTTCGTGAAGGATGCCGCTCCCCAGACTTCACAGCCGTACATCAGCAGTGGCCTGAGAATTGTTTTAAATATAAGGACAGTTGTTTCTGGTTTTAGTTTGGAATTTCAACCAATGTAATTATTTTTTTAATTAATATTTTCAAAATTCGATGTCTGTATTTATCTATCACAGTGTTGCATACTTAATAGCCCACTTGAGAAGTGGTAGTTCCGCATTGCTTCTCTTGAACTCCTTGACACAGCTATTAAAGGCCGCAGACGTTTTGCGGGAACTATGTAAACTAAATTAGCATTTATGATTATCTATGTGAGCTTATTTTCCAATAATAAATATATTAATGGAAAAGTTGCTACTATTTAATAGTGATCAAAACATTTCGAAAGAACAAAAGTCGGTAATTAAGAAACATTGACAATCTTTTTATGAAAACTAACGATAACATTTTTCTGTTTTCTTTATTTATTTATTGATATTTACAATTGTGAAATTAGTGTTACAATGACTTGATAAAGACTTGTGTAAAAACAACCTGTTAGTACCTCACCGAGACAAGATTTTAAAATTATAAAATAGATTTTTAAATACTGTATACACGGAAGAAATCTGTTTTCTTGGAAGTCTTGGCTGGAGATGGAACGATTTCTTGTTCCCTGATGGCATGGCAAACAGCTGTTCTTCGAAAATACAACTGAGGACATTCTGGTCATACAGGAGACACTGGCAGGATGTGATCTAACACCAACCGACTTCTGATGGCGTGTAACGACCCCCATGGAATAGCTAATTCTCTTTTGAGATCACCCGCCAATCGGAAATAGCAGTAATGGCCTCTCTTCCATCAAGTAAATTTAATCGACGATAAAATAAAATTATTATGAAAAAAAATAAAATGTCTGAAGAGATAATTTAGTTTTAAATATTAATATGAGTTTTAAATTTGAATGAATAATATTCAATATGTATTTAGTTTTTAATATGAATATGAGTTATCAATATATCGAATTTTCAATTTAGTTTACAGCATGAAAGTTTCGACCCTTCATCTCTTCCTGGGTGACTAGAGATTATATTATTTTATCATTATGTTATTTTATTTTATTTATTTTTTTTATACACATAGTTTGATTATGTTCATTTTGTTTATTCTTCTGTTTGTATATATTTTAAGAGAGATTGTTTTTTATTCATTTATTTTATTTAAGTATGTATGAGATCATTCATCACTATTACCTATTGCCCACAACTGTGTGGCAGATTGTAATATCTATCAATAAATAAAAAGTATTGAAAAAAAAACCGTGCCCATGTAGGCCTCATATTTCCGTGACAACGTATACTCTATGCTAATATTACATGATTTATAAGACGTTGTCACGTCAAAAATAAAAGTTTATATAAGTAAAATGTTTAAATGGTTACTATAGTTATCCAATAATGTTTTGTATTAAATGTAAACAAAACAATCTA
>NW_027114029.1:1005063-1024288 GCF_000696795.3 Halyomorpha halys
ATAAGAATTTTCAGTGTACATCAGGTATTAAATCCTTTTTTTTTTGTGCTGCAAATAGTTTTTTTAATTAACGTATATTGAGCATTGAATGAAAAATGATCAGACATTTTAGATTTTTTTTTTTAATAACATGAACTTCCAGTGTTATGCTCTTAAAATAGTTCAATTCCTACTTCGAGAATCATGACTGTTCATGTTTTTTTGACTGATTGAATTATTAAGTAAATTATGAACTACTTTTTAACAGAAAATATTATTATCAAAAAAGCGTAATTTTTATATGGGTGTACTGTAATAAAAAAAATAGAAGTGAAAACTTTTAATGGACTTAAAAATTGTTAAAATTAAACTTTTTACTTCTGGAAATAAGAAACATTTTAAAAAAGAAATATTCAATTATAATATATTATATCCACATTATGGGAACGAGATAGCTCAGTGGTAGGGCACTGTGTTACCATCGCTAAGGAACGAGGTTCGAATCCAGCTGTGGTAGATAATTATTTATTCTGTTACTGTAGTGGTAGAGCCCTGTGGGTTTGGGAGCCCTCCGGGATCCACCAAGCCTTGATTGGGGAAAATCTGAAAAATCTGGCGGTCGAGCGTGATTCTGACCAAATCACCTCTTTGAACAACCGTTGGTCTAGTAACAGTCCTTATAAAGTACTGCACCCCTGACCCTTTATGATTTGTAGCGGTACAGATTTATTTATTATATCCACATTATCTTAACGTTCTTTATTTATTTATTTTAAATTTCCGACGTTTCGTTCAACCTGTATGGCCATGCCAGAATGATGGCATCAAGAACAATTTTAGCTTGTCCTTCATGGCAGGTACCAATTTCACAGCATCACATTAATTATTTTTAAAAATATTTGTGGTCTATTCTGCACAAACCTCTCATAACATTGTCAAATTAACTTATATTTATCACATTTTCATTTAAAATCTATATCTTCTTCCATAGACAAAAATAATATGTAGTTAGCTGGACTTTTGGTCCCCCCATTTCAGATACTTGACCCGCAATTGCGAGAAAAATCAGATAATGATAGTAATAATATACTTAGTAATGCAAATATAATAATGATAATATAAAAATGCAATAAAGTAATACCCTACTTATACAGCGATTGGAGGATATTGTTATTATAATTTACAATTCAATCGTATCGAGGTCTTGAGGGAGAGAAAAAGATAATTGTTCAAATCTTAGTCCCGTTAGACTTGTTGAGTGGTTTGCATTCGGCTAATCATCGATTAGTGTGGGTATGGTATGCATTTATGAATATAAACAATATTTTAGTTGTAATTATATTATTTTTGTGGGGAGGGATTATAACATAGAGCAAATATACAACTTATAAAATTTATGACGAAAGATGAAATATAGGTATTTTAAAAATTAAATGGTAAATTAAAATCGAAGGTTCTTTGTCCATTATATAACAAGGAGCCAACTGATTTATCTGCTGGGCGAATTTGAATTCCATTAAATTTTTTCTTTCTTTTTCCCTCTTTCAGAAATTCAAAACAGGTTTATTCAAGTTGCACGGGAAATGTAAAGAGGTCTAACGAATCAACATAATTGTTTGAAATTAGTCCATTTAGTATTTCAGGCTTAAAAATTTGAAAGTTTGGTTTTGGGCCTCATATTATATTAATAGTATTAAGTTGCATTTAATGTGAAGCGATCGTATATTTATCAAGTAATAATTAATGGATTATAATATTAATAGAATTATTTTGAAAAAATTGACCTGTGTAATTTTGCACAAAAAAAATATTTATTTTTATTTGATTATTTCTATTGAGAGTGTGAGTAGATAATTTCGTTTTTAGTGTATATTATTTGAAATTTTAATTATTCTTCAAACATATATTTTGAATGTTTCGGAACATAAACAGATTTCAAATTATTCGCAAAATAATTAAACCAAAAGTGGATGGTTTATCGTAGGAAACTAAAATATGAAAACGAGGTTATTGACTTAAGTACACCGTATCTTTTCAAATACGGGTCCAATTTAGAAGTATTTTTTTATTTTGTAAATTACCTAATTTACCTTCAAATACGTGTATCTGTAAAAGAAATAGATCCTATGAAATCTGCGCATCGAAGATTTGACCAGATTAAAATACATTCCTTATCTAGGTGGTTAGGAAAGTTAAATGTTGTACAAAGCCGTATCTCTGCTAAAACTGATTAGATTTCATTTTAGTTTTTAGAGAATTCTTTCACCTTAAAAACAAACATAAAGATATTATTTATTTAACCTTTAGATTATTACTTATTTTAGCCCCATTTTGCCTAGGTTATTATTAAAACTTTAATAGTTAATTTTCTACTAACGCCGGTTCAACAGATTCGATACTTAGTACTCCATCTTGACAAGGTACTTGGAATCCAAATACAAGACTGAAACTGCTCGTAGATTTCGATTGCTACAACACCTACTTAACAAACGCTCTAAACTTCCTATTCACTACAAAAAATTAAGCATACACTACGATAATCAGACCAATTTGGACATATGGAATTGAGCTCTGGGGCTCCACCAAACCATAAAATTCCTCCCGCATCCAATCCTTACAATCCTAATGCTCCTTATTACGTTACAAACTCATCCACAAAGACTTTTAACACCCCATTCGTTGCAGATTTGACCCAAAACAGATATGCGTCTTTTATTTCAAACTCCTTACCCATCCTAACCCATTAATTCTTAATCCTTTTTCAATCCCTGATAATCCTGCGAGGCGTCTGAAAAGAAGATGGCCACGGGACCTTCCAATTTGAATTAATGCTTGTAATAGTTAATTTTCTATTGATATAACTTAAAAATAGGAAGTGGCTAAATAGTAATCGCAATACTAAATCATAAATTGTTTACTGATGTAATTTTGAATTGGATGGGGAGCAGGGGTTAACGGTACGCGCAATACCGACCACCGAGGGATGCTTACTATACCTCTTTAATTTTTAAGATATACTGATAGTGGTGCTTTGTTCTCCAAATCATTTCTATGTATGCTTGGACGTCATTTGAATTTTTAAAAAAATTATATTGATTTGTCATGTGATTGTTTAGATACTGATATATGTTATGTCGTCTGTTAGATTTTCCTTCTTTTTATAAAATTTTTTCGAACTGTATTTTAACTAATACTCCACAATCAATATGCTTTATTAACGAAACTTTCCGTTAAAATGTTTAGGATGCCTGTGAAAATTTGCTATAATGCAATAATAAAAATTACTTGTAGGAAGATAAAGTGGCAGTCAATAAAAATATTTTTATTTTCATCAAAAACTTTATTTATTGATAGATATTACAATCTGGTATACCTATTGTGGGCAATAGGTAATAGTGATGAATGATCACATTCATACTAAAATAAAAAAATATCTCTTAAAATATATACAAACAGAAGGATAAAAAAAATTAACATAATCAAACTATGTGCATGGAAAAACAAATAAATAAAATAAAATAATCTCTAGTCACATTTACAAATAAAGGTATTAAAATAGTAAAAGAAAAATTATTGTTTACCAACGTTTTGCCCCACTTTACATGGCTTCGTCAGGGCTGTCAGCTTGAAACTGTCGTTGCAACTGCAATAAATAGTTTTTCTTTTACTACTTTGATACCTTCATTGGCCGCCACGAGGACTATTAGTACAAGAGCCCAAGAGGAGAAAAAAGACAGTTATTTCACCCCAATTTTTGATTACTTAATTGAAAACTAGGTATAATTACGAGTCAAAATTGATGAGTCTTTAAGTCTATTTATTTTAATAAATATCATGGGAACTACTATTCCTAGGAAGGTAAAGGTGATAAACTAGCTTGTAGTACATTAAACTAGCTTTAATTTGAGTGCTAATTGAGAGATTTGTACGTCAAATGGTTATTGAGATAAAGATTTCTCAAAATAGATTCATTAACTACTAATATTCAGTACATTTTTATGAATTGTTGCTTTTTAAAAGGCTTTATCTCGAGAACTATTGGACGTAAATAGCTCTATTATGGCTCATATTTCAGCAAATTTACTGTGCTTTAAATAATGTCCTCTTAGGTTTTCTTGTGTTGTTCCTACTTTTTAAGATATAGAGCACCGAATGAAAAATTAAAGTTTTTTTAAGGTTTTGAAACAGCCACCATTTTTTATTCCCCCTACCTATACTTGGCAGACTCATCAATTTTGGCTAGTAATTATACATAGGTGGGATAACTGCCTTTTTTTCTTGCCGGCTCTTGTACTATATCTTCCTACAATCTACAGTAATAAAAATTACTGTTGCATTTGCTACTCATTTTTATACAATTCTCATTCTATAACTATGGGATTTCACAGCGAAAATAATATTACTATGACATGTGTGCAGTGCATAGCTGTGCCAGATTTATATTGTTCAGAGAAATAATAAAGACTTTGATGAAAGCTAGATTTAACAAACCCTCATTCCACTTCATCGTTGGGGTTTGGCACAGGCCAATACGAGGAAACGGGCCGAGTCTACATCTTGCCTCATTCGGCCTATAGCTTTGGCTCCTTGCCATATTTTTATTATCTTTTCAGGTTAGTGACATTAGGAAAAATTGTCGCTAAACTTGTCAAATTAACAATGCGACGATTTTTTCTAAAATCGATTACCACAGAACTGATATTTCAATTTTGCTGTTATGCTACTCCAGGCAGTTGCGTGAAAGTAGCAGAACAATGGAATGTAGTTGGAGGAGTAAATCCAATTTAGTTCTCAAATCATATAAAGACAATGGTTTTAAGGTTATGACTTATTCAGATTTAAATAGTTTATCAAATTCCTTGTTCCGTAATTATAGAAATAAATTAATTTCTTACTTTTTTTTTTTTTTTATTTTGCTAGGTCCTAAAAATGTTTCTCCTGTTTTAAACTAAAAATATGTAAAATATAAATTCAAATCTCATCAGTACATCATGCAAAAGGTATTTTGTATTTCCAAAAGGTATATACAATGTGTCATTTATAGTCTTATGACAAACTGCATAATAATAATTAATAAAAACAACTATAAAAAAAAGTTTCTTATTTTTGAATATTAGGTCAAATTTTGATTTATATCTGAATCTTGTTATTCGCGTGATTCGTAGTTCTGCTACCATTATAATTTTGTATTAAAATGGTAACCTGTATGACCAAGACAATAATCAAATATACCTTTTATTTAAGATGACCTGTAATTTGTGACTTAAAATTATGTGACTTTGTCAAACTCTGTGCTTTTCGTGTAGATATCACTATCTATTTATAATTGCCGTGCCTTGCATTAGTAATCGTTCCCACTACTACACCACCTACCTTAATATTACAGATTGTATTGATCTCATTTCAAAATGTTCAGGCTTTATTTACAAATATTGATGTATATACAATTTTTATTGGCTACTCCATATCTCAGTTTTTGGCAAAATGTGAAGAAAAAAAAATTGTTTAAAACATACTTTAATTGAATTAGTAAATTATAGTAGTCAGAATTTACTCTTGTCTTTGTTAAGTTTGTTATATTGCTGCTTACCTTGAATTTTGGCACATCTGACAATTTGGTTTAATTTTATGTTTGGCTTTTGATCGAGACTGCTTTACAAACTCCGTAAATTTCTACCTTCTACATACTTTCTCATCATCCGTTCCTTTCTCATCGATAGATTATTTCAAGTAAACCACAACGGTTCCTATTCTTCCCTCTATTCTCAGTCCGCTGGTGTCCCTCAAGGTAGTATCCTCGGGCCCATCCTCTACACCGTCTATACAGGTGACATCCCAATCAATCCTAACACCACCCTCAATACTTATGCTTATAACACATGTGTGCTCGCTGTTAATAATACCCCTTTGATTGCATCCCAAACTCTCCAATCTCATATCACAGCCCTCGAAGAATGGTGTCGTAATTGGAGGATTAAGATAAATACAAATAAATCACATTTACCCTTCGTCGTAAACCTACCGACTGCCCTACAGTTTCATTTAATAATGCCATCCTTACCCCTGTCGAACAGATCCGCTACCTTGGACTGCATTTGCACAAACGATTAACTTGGAATCCTCACACAAGACTGAAAAGAAAGGAAACTGCTCGTCGATTTCGACTATTACAGCACTTACTAGACAAACGGCCTAAACTTCCAACACATTACAAAAGACTGATCTACATGACTGTAATAGGGCCAATCTGGACATATGGAGTCGAGCTTTGGGGCTCCACTAAACCTTCGAATTCCTTTTGTATCTAATCATTGCAATCCTAAATCCTTGGTAAAATCCTTAATGCTCCTTTTTTTGTCACAAATAAAATCATACATAAAGACCTTAATGTTCCCTATGTAATCGATCTAGCCCGAACCAGATATAACTCTTTCCATTATAAACTCCAGCCACCCAAACCCACTAGTTTCTAACCTTGCTTCCTCTTCCATTCCTGACAATTCTCTGAGGCGCCTGAAAAGAAGATGGCCACGAGACCTGCTAATGAAAAACGTCATTAGAGTGCTGCCAATGGGCAGTTTCTCTACACGCCTGTAACACTTCAATTTGACTGATATTAGATTTACTAAATGTTTTCCTCGGACTCTTATATATTAGCAGTTTATTTAATAAATGCTTATAGTTTTCAAATTAGTGATTTATATGATGTATAGACGTGGCCATAGACAAATTATTCGACCAAACTAAAATTTGAATTGTACTTCTTCAAATCCTTAGCACATTAGCATATTCGCTCTTTCTATTTAAGTAAACGTAATTGTTTGATTATGGTCCCGTCTGTGGATGCAATGGATATTTGTGGTTTCGTTCTTATCCTACAAGGTCTTTTGAACCATGATTCTTCTCTCGTTACTCTCTTTCTTTTTTTATTTTATCCCAAGAAATCATAAAGATAAACATTTCAGAGTTATTAAAGTGTTGTTTTTATTCATGATTTTGGAGAAAAAAATGATATACATAGTTTATTTGTTTCATTAATATTTAAAAAACTCCAAAAAATAACGGAGGAAGAGAAAGAAAAATGCTAAGACTCTAAAATGCATTCATCTAACCTAACTCAATTCTCATACATATTTTCAACCATCTAAATCATAGAGACAAGACCTTAAAAACCAAAAAAAAATGGCGGACGTGGTAGAAAAAATTTGTCAATTAAACTAAAAAAAAAACTGTCAATTAAACTCTATTTATTTTTTTTAAATTAAATTTTACGTAAATTTTTTTTTGTTGATTAGTTATGTGATTGTATTATCTATTATTAGAGTTACGTGTATTGTGTCTATGAAAAATCGTTTTTTCATATTTATTGTAAATTAAACTGTATTTATTTCTGTTTGAAATTAATTTTTACGTAGATTTTTTTTCTTTCTTTATTAGAATGTGTTTTATTTTAATTTATTATTTTGTTTTAATTTGTTTCATTAATATTTAAAATAATGCCAAACATAACGGAAGAAGGAAAAGACAAATACTAAGACTCTAAAAAAGCATTCATCTAACACAACTCAATTTTTATACATATTTTAAGTCAGCTAAAAAATAGATACAAGACCTTAAAAACCAACAAAAAAATGGCGGATGTGGGAGTAAAAAATTGAAACTCGAAAAAACACTGTTTAAACATCAACTCAAGTTACATTCAAATTTTCAACACTCTAGCCAATTTAGAGTTGAAGAGGTTCCTGAAATTTTAAAAACTACGAAAAAAAAACATTTGAAGAGGTGACTGAAATACACCTCTCTTCTCTTTTATTCTGTTTGGAAAATAACACTTCATACTCATTTGACCCACAGAGAACTACTTGTGGTTCTCTAATGTAGCACTCTTTTTCCCTCTACATAAAAGAGTTATTTACATACCGTTACTTAAGTTGTGATACTTCGTAAGTAAAAAATTTATAGCAAGAAAAAAAATATCCTAGGGATTAATCTCATTCCAACCATCGTGTTGTTCGATACATACATATTTTAAAAATAAAACAATCAAGACAAAACTTCAAAGCTATCTTCGTTTTTTTATGAGTTGCGAATTCCACAAGTTTTCTCACTTAATTAAAATAATAATTAATTCTTAATAAAGTAACTACATACCCACGTATATAAAATACCTTATTCATACTTTTTATTTAATATAATTTTTATTATGCTCTTTTAAATTGACCCATAAAATTTATGTAAAAGTGGTCAAATGACGTTCAGTAAAATGGTTTGAATCATAAATAAATAGTTTACCACTTTTACCACCAATCCGAAGATATATATCTCACATAACGGAAACCTCTTAAACTGATTCCTAGAGGTTATGAAACTCATTTTAAATGTCCTCCATCACATTCCGATGGCCATTACAGTACGAAAGTCTTATTTTGGGGGAAAGTGCAACAACAAAAATTTAAGTTTATAAAAATGGTGCTGACAAAATATAATTTTGTTTAATAATTGTAGAGATTATTTCATCATATAATTTTAATTTACAATAATCTTTAATTTACATATTATTATATAATATCAATATTAAATAGATTAATATAATATCCATAATATATATATTTATAAATCTTTTCTTAACCGTTAATAATATATATTTTTGTATCAGTCAATAAATCAAATATATTGAGGCGATACTTCGCAACTAAATTTTGTTGTTACTCATAAACATATAGGACATAATTAACAACAATAAATATAAACGTATAAATAACAGACTGACTAGATGCTAGAATGAATGATTGTGTTTTGGAATAACTAAAACAAACTCACATTCACCTCCCTCCATTTCATCCCTATTCAGTTCTGGTCCAAACCTTGAGTTAATTTTATTACATCAACGTAGAACAAACGAATAGATAATTGTAAGTAATAGTTATTATTTTTTAATTATACTTTATGCAAACAATAAAGTTGCGAACTATCGCCGCAATGTAGTTGTCTTAATCTCTTGTATTAATAATAATAATTTTTTAAAATTTATCTGTGGCCGTGGAGTGATGTTTTTCAAAGGCAGTCAAAAGGGTTTAGTTACTGTGTTTGCAGTCGTTTACAATAGCATCTATTTGCATTAGGTTTGGCATTGAACTATAGAA
Source organism: Halyomorpha halys (assembly GCF_000696795.3). Taxonomy (NCBI): domain Eukaryota; kingdom Metazoa; phylum Arthropoda; class Insecta; order Hemiptera; family Pentatomidae; genus Halyomorpha; species Halyomorpha halys. The sequence continues at coordinate 1,014,186 of NW_027114029.1, forward strand.
AGAGGATAGCAACAAATTACAGGCTCGCTTTGGCTTGATGTTTATTTTTGTGCGCTGTTGTGTATTTTCTTTTATTTTTCTATTCTTAGTATCTCCATTCAATTGTTCTATTTATTTATCAATTTATTATGGGTTCCAGTCTCTATCTTGGCGCTCTTGCTGTTGTTATAATTTTGTAATATATCGTATTTGATGTTCGTTACAATCTAAAGGCTGGTGTGAATTAATAAATATAGTTTAAAAAAAATGTATTTATATCATAGATTCAATTCCACCTAGATTATATGGGCTGATTATGGTCTAAATTCAGTCGTAAACCATCGGGTTCTCAATTATTCTTGAATTAGATTAAATGTTGAAGTTTCAACCTTTGGAATGATATTTATTGATCCACTGCAGAATTGATTAATATTTTTACACATATTGATACATTAGTAAGCATAAAATCTGTAGTTAAAAAAAAAAAATTTAATTTAACTATAATTGGAGTTTAATGCTAGTTGTGAAGGTACATGACTATTAAACTATTTAAAATAATATGTAATATAAAATAATGCTGTGTATATACTACTCAAAAGTGGTAAAAACTATTTTCTCCACGAATATTTTTTTTTTTTCTGAAAAGAATACAAAAATAATTAATATTTACTATAATACAGATAATGTATTTTGAATTTAAAATCTAGAATCTTATTATAGCTATTATATATCATTCGTAAGAATGTGAATAAAACGAACTTTATAACAAAAATTAATTTAAAATGATTTTTTTTTTTCAAGGAAATTTATTTTTTATTTTCTTTTATTAATATTCTAATATTTCAATATTGATAATAATGTTTAATAAACCATGGACGTGTTTATATTTTTGTACTATCTGTAAAATCGTAACATTGGGAAAAAATAAAAGGAATAAGTATTGAAAAAGATTATCGAATTCAATTTATAATCACAAGATAAAGTGTTCTTGCTTACTTATCTACGGACAATTAAACTGTATTTATTAAGTTTACTTAACTTTTAATTTTCGTTTATTAGATGTGTTTTTTTTTTATTATGTCTGTTACGCCCATTATAAATTATTAGTGTTACGTCTATCTATCTATGACAAATTGGTTTTGTATATTTACCGTCAATTAAACTGTATTTATTATTTTTTTTCAATTAATTTTTACGTGTTTTGATTTTTGTTTATTAGATATGTTTTTTTTTTATTTATTTTTTTGTTATACGTCTGTTATACTCATTATGCGTCATTATACATTATTAGTATTACGTCTATTATGTTTATGAAAAATTTGTTTTGTATATTTACCGTCAATTAAACTTTATTATTTTTTAAAATTAATTTTTACTTAATTTTTTATTTTTGTTTGTTAGTTATGTTGTATTTATTAATTTTTTTTTATGTCTGTCATTCCCGTTATGTAGTATTAGTGTTAGGTTTATTATGTCTATGAAAAATCGTTTTATATTTATTTATTTTTTAAATTAATTTTTACGGAGATTTTTTCTTTTTTTTTTTAGAATGTTTTATTTTAATTTATTAGTTTTACGTCAATTATGTCTTGATGTAATATGTGATATGATATATTGTGAAATTTTTTAAAATTATTACTATTCATTTAATAATTGTAATTATAACAGTTATATATGTCTGGTTATTAAGGTAATTTTTACATTAAGAGGTTTTGCTTGATTCTTTATATGAAACCCTTTCTTTTTGATCTACTGATAATTTGATATTTTGCGTTCATGTTGCAGTAGGTTTTAAATTAAATTAAAAATTCATTGATTTGATAGTTAATTAGGTCGCGAAGTAAATGGAGATAAAAGAAACAATAAGTTTGATTATATAGTTTATTTTATTATGATTAGTTTCAGGTATAAGGAGAAATAATTTTAATTACATTGTAAAGTGTAATACTAGAATATCTGAAAGAAAAGAAATACTAGCAACCTGTTAGATGTAGGAATCTTATATATTCCCTATGCTTTCAATTGTTGACGAATAAGTGCCTGGTCGCCATGAAAAGAACTGCCTCATGGTTTTCGAAAATAATGCATTGTTTAGCCAGAAAGGGGTCCGATGGAGGATTCAGGCAGCAACGCGGAATTGGCTTAACCTACCTTCGGTGTATAAAATGGAACTTAAAATACCACTGCGATTTAAATAGGCGTTTGAAGTTGTTAGGTTGGTTAAAAAACGGACCACTTATATGATAATCACCACTGGCCCTGTCTTAGATGGAACGGTGTACTTAAGTTTTGACACGATTCCTTGGGAGGAGTTATTTAGGAAGCAATTGAAACACTGGTTTAGCTATATATTACTCATAAATTTATTAATCAACTGAAAATTAACTAAATTTTAGTCTAAATCTTGAGTAGGTCTTATTAATAACTTGGAAAAAATCGATAAGTTTCGCAACACTTATGCTAGAGAAAGACTTTAGTAATCTCCAATCGCCCTGATTTTCCTTAAGGGCCGTCGGCCAAGTTTTTCCTCCTCGGTCCATTTTATATCCGACCTTCTCGAAGATTTATGAGGCATTCCACCCCGCCTATTGCCTTTCGGAAAAATAAGTCCTGAGTGCTTTCTATAATTTCGAAGCTTTTCCTGGGTTATGTCCTATAAATTAAATTTTTTATGGCACATATTTTTAGTTTTGTTCTTGAATTTTCAACGATGTTCTATACAAATAAAATGCCTAATTAGTAGTTATATCGTAAGATAATTAGTATATAAAAAATTCCTGATGTTTTCTATTCCATTGTTAATATGAATACATTTTTGAAATCAGAGGCATGATATTTATTAATGTTTAGGAGTAATTACTGAAAATTAGGTAGAAGGTACTTTGTACATTTCGAAAGTTCAAAGGGAAAAATTAAAAAATTTATTTCTCCCCAATTTTTGATGACTTTAATGATAACTATATACAGTTTGTTTATTGGCGCGACAGACGGTGGAGGTCCAAGGCCTTGCGCGATGTACTTAAGAAATATATCGCGCGTTTCTTGACGTGGTTTTCATAGGGTGAAAAACCCGTCACCCCCACGCCTATTTTTGTGAGTGCCACCCATTGGCTGACGGGCCCCACAAATGCCCGGGGAGGGGGGGTTGTGAGTGAGTATTATATAGTTATAAGCTTGAAAAAATCCCGGATAGGGCCGGGGACTCGAACTCGCAATCTGTTGGTTGGCAGACAGGCGCGTTACCAGACCGCTACCGTCACCCCTCCTCCCCCCCTCTCCCTCATACAGTTTAGAGTCTGAAAATTTGATGACTCCTCCAACCATGGATTTAAAGATGGCGGTTGTTCCAGCTGTTGCAAAAAAAAATAATCAGTTTTTACCTACACTGTATAAGCAGTATTTTTAATTAATCTTGGTGAATATCATGGAAACTGGTACTCTTACGAAGATCAACTTTATCAACACCTTTTATTTGAGTGGTAATAGGTATCTGCACCTCTTGCAGTTCTTGAGATATAGTTTTTCATAAATCAAACTTTTTTCCGCCCAACGAAATCTGCTACTGTTGATTCTACTCCTAAGTTTAAAACTAATAGAGATATATATACTTTGTTAGTTGGAGTAGTACTATCCATGATAGCAAAATAAATTCACAAAATAAAGATTTTTCGTCATTTGAAAAAAATGTTATATTTTGAAAACCTTTGTCTCAAGAATTATTGAAGGTTAACAACTCTACTGGGCCTTATATTTCAGAAAATTTACTCTTCTTTAAATGGCGTTGTATAAGTTTTTTTTTTTTTTTAGTTTTGTAGTTAGTGTTCAAGAAATGGAGTTCCGAATGAAGAATTATTTTGTTTTGAGACAGCTGCCTTGTTTTATTCCTCCAATTATGGTTTGGAAGATTCATCAATTTTGATTCCTAACTATATATAGTTTTCCTTAAAGTGTGTCCAATCAAAAATTGGCATGAAATAACTACTTTTTTTCTCTCCCAGCTGTTGGACTAGCTATAAATATTTTTTGAATTTTTTCTATTTCGGACTTTTTAGTATTTCTGGATTGTATAAGAACATAACGTAAAGTTTACTAGTGAAGATCATTATCCAAGGATAACAAGTTTGTTCCGAATGATCAGTCATGAACAAGTCAAACATCCAATTTTGTTTTTCCCTGTCAATAGAGTCAAAGGCTTTTTCAAGGCGATATATTCCTAATTTGGTGATCCATCTGATTTTATTGAGCCCATTTGAGCTTCTACGTTCAATTTTATTTAAAATGAATTAACTTGGTCGTATTCACTCTTTCGCATCTGTTATAAATAAGTTTATTCTTTCTTATTATTTGGGAAATAATTACCAAATTACGTTTTATACTTGAATGAAAGTTCCTATGTTGTTAAAAAGAGAGAAGGAAATCGCTCATGTTTTTTTATTATTATGAAATCAGTTGTAAATATTTTCATTTACTATATAAAGGTATACAGTTCGCCTGTTATTATTAACGTTCCTGGATCTCCAGGCCTGGAGCTTTGCCATTATTCCTTAGCCAAGATTATTGGGGACATTACATTTTATTTTAGGATCTCCATTAGGCACTCATTCCATTCTCTTTTTAATACAGGTTATTTAATTATTGAAGTTCGTTTCAGATATTTTCGAAGTATTTGCCTCTCGTTCTGAGTCATGATGTATGATGAAAGTTTGATATACATATATTTCTTTTTTTTTTGGAAAGATACATCTTCATTATTGTATTCAAAGGATGAATTAAAGATATTTAACAGTTTCTCCATTTCATTGGAATTGTTATTGATACTAATTAGTTTAATCATACGAAATAAAATTAAAATAATTTCAGGTTCTCATAAAATATAAACTTGTTATATGTGAGAAGATGATTATGGGTGAGATCAGTGAAGAACACAAATAAGTAAAAACATATTTATTAGTGCCAAAGTTTCGGCCAGGCTTTCAGGCCTTCATCGGAGATAAGAACAAAAAGATGATTAGAAAAAAAAAACTAGCATTATAGTTACGAAATAGTATTGAAAGAAAGGTATGGTCCAAGTACTATAAGATGATAAAGGCTGTATGAGATAAGTAATAATAATAAAACTAAGCAAGAGGAAAGAACATATAATAAAATACCTATGAAAATCTAGTAACTAAATATTCATTAGTATAAATAGTAGTTAGTGTTCACAATTTTTATGAATAAAGGGATTTAAAAAGTAGGAAATAAAACATATATGTTGGTAAAGAAATTAAATATAAAGTTATATAATCCTATCTACTAGATTACTAAAAGATATTAAATTACTACTTGAAAATAGTAATTAGATTTTCATACATATTTGATATGTATATGTTTTTTTTAAAAATATTTCTTTATTTTATTATTGTTACTTTTCTCATACAGCCTTTATTTTCTAATAAAATAATACTACCGGCTATAAATTTCTTCCAATACAATTTTGTAACTATAATGTTAGTTGCTTTGTTTTTTCCAATCATTCTGCCATTCCCCTTATTTATTATGGCTGTTATCGTGGTTTCTGTTTTTGGTCCTGATCAAGCCCTAAAATAATGGCCGAAACGTTGGCTCTTAATGAATAGGTTTTATAGGTTTTATGTTCTTCACTGATTGCACTAATCATCTTCCCATATTTATTATCCACGGTCAACAATCTAATCATCATTATAAACATGTTATAGGTTCTACTCCCAAACAGGTTCTTATCTAATTATATTTTATCTTGTCAAATAATGTTTTAATATTTAATTATATAATCAATAATATTTTATTTTACATTAATAATTTTTAAACTCTGGGGAATGTTCGAAATTAAGAAATCAAATATAGCTTGTATATTTGGAAATATTGTAATTTGGATAATAGATCTTACTGATATCTGATATTTTTATTACATGGCTAGTTCAAAAGAAAATGAATAATCCACTTATTTTGCAGAGAAATTATTGACAATGAATCTTGACATTTCCACTCCGGTGGTATGATATAACTTAAAATTATAAAATGTATCATAATATAATATTTTATTATATATATATGTGCAATGGTATACGGCTGCAAGACCTGGACTCTTGCAGGAACCCCAGAAGCAGAATCCAGAGATTTAAACAAGTCCTCCATAAAATTACTGGACAGATCTGGGATCTGTGTCTTAACACATGGATTAGAGCCAGCAATGAAAAGCATGCAGTGACTGGTCAATCAATATCTTATAATGTGGTGGCAAGAGGTTAAGATGGGCGGGACATGTGGCTCGAAGCATTCCATCAGGACGCCTCGATACAGCAATTAATGCCAGTATAGTTGGCAATAGAAAACGTGGGAGGCCCAAAACCAGACGAACAGACAGAATCATCAAAGATGTGAAAGAGCTGAATGGAGCAAACTGGGAAGCAGTTTTCTAAGGCGTGGAGAAGGCTGGCTAAAGATCTACAAGTTATGTTGAGCCAAACGAAGATAAAAGGATTTTCGGGCTTTTCACTTCTAGGATATTTCGATGGTCCTTTATTTATTATTTTTCTTTAGTTATTATCTATGCTGTTACTTCCGTGTTTCTGGATTCAGAAAGATTTCCTTTTTTCATTTCGAAGATAAGTGAAGGACATTTTTTATTTATTCTCAAACGTATACGGAACATTTTTCAGACAGTGTTTCCTATTGAAGATTAAAGTCATTCTTATCACAATCGTGTTCTGTGGTAAGACTAGTTTCTTTTTTTATATCATCACGTACATATATACATTATTTATTTATTGGAAAAATTGTTTATTTTAATAGTAGGAATAGTTTTTGAAATTCTACCTTTAATTAATGTTTTTGTTTTAATAATGAAATAATTTTCGTGGGAATTCCAGCCAAACGGATGCCACTGATTGGTCAGTTAAGATGTGACAATAGTTCTTAATTTGTGGCCCTTATGAAACGAATTAGGCCTGCCTACGGTTTACTTGTCTTTCCAACGGTAATAAAACGTTTGAATTTGGTAAAAGTATACTGGAGTGTTAAAGGTCTGAAGTAGATCCAAGGGAAATGTGACAACGAATTCACTCAAGGGGAAACATTTCAACGTTTAGTTTTCGTTGGAGATTTTAATATCAGGTTTTAATTTACTCAGTCTGCCTTGAAAATATTCTTCAACTCAAAAGAATAATTATAAAAGAAGTTCAGACATTAATTATGTATCTTTAATAATATTATATAATTATGTAGGTACATAACAAGTCTTCTGATTTCATCTTTACATACCATTAACAATTTTCCTCACACAAATTATTAAATTAGTACATAAGAAGTTTTAATTATTTTATTTTATTTTTAAAGAACAGTAAAATAAAACTATATACAGGTAATAAAATGAACACAAAAATTAAATTTAAACCTTTATTGCTCGTGCATTGTTTGGCCTAATTGAAGTTTTGATAACGTTGGAAGTACGGGTTATCTTTATTGTTAATAACAATAAAGTATCCATTTGTTAAATTTGAATACAAAGTCACTCATATATATTTTAAGTAATCATAAATATGTTATTTATTTCACAAATACAAATTAATCTAGTAGAGTCCAGTTTGGGCATTTTTTAACTGCGTTTTTATTTATAAGATTAAATAGTTTATAATAATGAACAATCTGAGTGAACATGAAAGCAACAGTTTTAGTAACCTGACTCCAAGCAGCCAGTTTGTGGTCATCTTTCTCCGACCATGCGCCCATCTTAAGATTTAGTTAGGTCGTAAATTACCTAGGTTTTGCATAAGGAGGTTTCAAAAGTTTAATGAACACTATATATTTATAAAGATTTATATTTCGCATTACAACAAAAATATATATATTTTTTTTATACTCTATCTACCTGAATTATATACTACTTCTTAGGTTTAATGCTGTTCGAATCGCTGCCTAAATGTATCAAAAATCTAATAAATAAACTTATGTAAATAAAAATATAAAATAAATTTAATAGTCTGTCGTGATGGTTGTAAACCTCTTTTTAATAATACTTATATAAGAGGAAATTAGTCATTACAAAAATAGTATTGGACGCCTCGATTGGACTCTTCCTTACCGGTTTGAAAATGTTTAGAAATAACCGGATAGTCTTTTAATTGGTGGTGTGAAAGGTTGATTTGTACCTTGTAGAATTTAATAAGAATCTTGTATTTTAATTTCTTTCAACTAACAATAATTGCACCTTTGCTATTTAAGAGTATTAATTAATAATCATAAAAAGGAGTAAAGTAATAGATTATTTTATATTTAATAATCTAATATTACCATTACTAATCCAATAATAATCTAATATATACCAATATAATCTATAATACAAGTTATAGCTCATGCTCAAGATGCTCGAATATTTCAGAAGTAAATAATAAAACTATGCAAGAATTAATTTTTACGATAGAATTGTAATCTTACTAAATAAATATTAAAATTAATAAAAATCAATCAAGATGATTGAGGACAAAACATTTGGGCCGCATTAAACCCACATATTTTTTATTATAAAACTTTAATAATAATTTTTTTTGATTTTAACGGTTTAATTATTTGTATACAATTTCTACATATCTGTAACGTTTCGGTCCTTTCATCCCAGTCGTATTATCAAAATCTATTTTCATTTATACAACTCGTGAAAGTATTTGTTATTTATTTAATTTTGATTTTCCAGCTGTTTTTTTTTTCCCTTGAGGATTTTAAATCTGGTTTCTAATCTCCGGGATAAACAATATGCGGGTTGTTATTTATTTATTATTTTCTTAGCCATGTTTTATCTTTTTTAAAATAACTTAAATGAGACTATAGCTTAATATTAAGGTCCCCAGTAAATTTATAGCTTTTTTTTTTTTTTTACCTCCTGAAACAATGAAAGGCATTTACAAATATATATATATATACATATATACATATACCGGCCATTTCATTATCTTGTTTTGCCGGGATGGCATTATAAGAATTATTGCCGGGTCCGCTGAAGGCGATGTCAACAATGATGGCATATGTTCGCCTGGATGCTCACTATGAATAGGGAGGGGCTATCCCTGTTGGTGGTGTTGAAGTGATGACTTCAGGCTGCAGAGTCAAAAGTCCCTCCCAAGGGGACAGTGCTTTGCCACCTCCCAGGTCTTGGTGGAGGGGCGATCTCACGGAATAGATTATGGAATAGGGTTGGCACAGGCTTTCAGCCCATCAAAGAATTTGCCTATGCCAAAGACAGATACGGCCTATGTAAAAATATAGCTGGGAAAATAAATTATAACAAATACTTACACTAGTTGTGTATGTTTATGAGAATAGATTATAATAATGTGGTTCGGCTGGGAGGATAATGACCAATAGGAAGAAGAGTTCAAACGTTACAGATATGTGGAATATATGTATATATAGAATAAAAATGTTAAAATAAAAACATATTAAAAAAAAATTATTTTTGTACAATTTTATAATAAAAAAATATTTGCGTTTAATTTGGTCTAAATGTTTTTTTCTTCAATCATTTCAATTTATATTTAATAATTAAATAATAATAAACAATAAAGTAGTGTATACTAGATACAGATATTAAAATTCACTACCAAAAATTCTTAAATCCTCAATTTCATCATTGTTTAAAAATTTATTGTTCGGAAGCTGTATAGATGTAATCACGACAACAAAGGTAGCCTGTTATAAAATCCTAAGCAAAGGACTCCATTTACAAAGTTAATTTAAGTCGAGAATAGTTCCTCGTGGTCCTCTCTACGGTAACAACAGCACCGTGAAATTTCTTCCTAAAGGTTTTACAGATGTTAGCGACATTTACGGGCCTGAGGGTTTTTGACATCATCTCCGCGCAGATACTTGTATGGGCAGGGCGAAGGACATTACTCGCGCTAGAAAACATCACTCTCAAATAGAAACTGTACTGTCCTACCTCGATTTGGTTATTTTCCCATCTTTTAACTTGACTTTCGTAAAAGGTGTGTTAAAAAATCAGAAATATAGTAAGTTATTAAAATACCAGGTCATTCAAAAAGTCCTGTCGTTTTTTGGGGGGAAATTATAAATAAATAAATATTTTCAAATAATCACCTTTATTCATCAAA